>NC_057799.1:49050325-49119093 GCF_018294505.1 Triticum aestivum | reverse complement strand
TGTTTGTCTTTTACTTGCAATATAGGCCCTTTATGTGATGTCGCTCAGACGTCCGACTGTGGCGTGTTTGTCTTTTACTTTCAATATAAGCCCTTTATGTGATGTCGCTCAGACGTCCGACTGTGGCATGTTTGTCTTTTACTTTCAATATAAGCCCTTTATGTGATGTCGCTCAGACGTCCGACTGTGGCACGCACTGTCATTTATTTTCTGTTATAAGCCCTTTATGTGGCGTCGCCTTGACGCTCGACTGCGGCATTGTTATTCTTGCATTTTCCTCTCGAGGAGTCATTCAGACCCTCGTTTGGCACCCAGTATTTATTTTGGGATTTCGGGAGGACTACCGCCCGACTTCTCTTTTATTTCCCATGCATTATTACCTCTATGTCTGAGTGCACTTGTTAATCTGTTCATATGCATCATGTTTACATTTGTTATATCTTAAGTCCGAACTGTCTTGCGAGTACTTTCATAGTACTCACCTGGCTTGTTGATTTGGCCAGATGTTGACGAAGGCGATCTCATGGATGAAGAGTTTGATAGTGAGTCCGACGCCTAGAGGAGTCCCAGTCAGTCCCGTGCGATCCTGGATATTGGTCACTTGTATTATATACGCTTTCGCCACCCGCAATAAGTCTCCTCGAGCCTCACTCCGACGCTCGAAGAGTTGTTAGTTTTCAGGAGTCTTGTCACCCACTTCGCGGTGATATTCCCACCACCACTTCTATCGTGAGTTAGTAGTTATGCCACCCTTTTCGCCATTGTGTTTAATGGTGTGCTTGTAATAAATTGTTGGGCAGTCTCCGCTCAACCTTGTATTGTATTCAGTACTCCTGGTATTTTCTTCTGTGACCAAGATATTGTCTACCAGTGAAAAGAAATTCTTCTTTACTGGTCCGTAAAAGGGATTGGTCTCTCAATAAATATTTTTATTGAAAAACCGGTCGTGACAAGCTTGGTATCAGAGCCAGGATGACTATAGGAAGCCACTAGGTGTGATCGCTAATCGGTTATTAGCGTCCTTTGTGCCTTTTCAGCTTTTTTTGCAAATGTAGCTATTTTCTGTTGGTCATCATAAATTTATGACATGACTACTCAGAATTTTTGCCTACTTTTGTAGATGGCTGGCAGCAACTGCGAGACCCGAGTATTCACGAACGTGCCCGAGGGGTTTGTCAAACTCCTCGTCTCCATCACCAAGCTCGCGATCGGGCCAGCGACTCGTCCGGAGTTCACGCTTTATCAGCACAAGCTCAGCGACGACGTGTCTATGCACCAGGCCGTGGTGCAATTCAAGGGAGGACGTTCTGCATCCCGCCACTTCCGTTTTGTGGGAAGGGCCATGCCTACGGAGAGGCATGCCATGCAGATGGCTGCCCGTGAGGCGATAGCTCGCCTTCGGGACATCCTTCCTATGATGAAGACTCGTCGCTACCGCTACCTCCCATGCCATGTGCCATATACTTGTCACTATGCATTCGCCTGCCATCGGGGAGAGCGAGATGAAGCCATCGAGATGGTTGTTGAGTACCTCAAGGCTCTGGAGGAATCCTTCGACAACCTCGTGGACGATCTTGTGGCTGCCCGCATGGACTTAGTCCGGGGCGGTCCTGCCAGCAGGAAGGAGCTTATCCACACGGCACCGCCTCTGACATTCGTCTCGTCCTCAGCATCTTATGCACCGGCCATTTTGGCCACTGCTCGCCGTCTGCCTACCACTGAGGAGTTCGACCGAGTCATCGCTCCTACTCCAGTCAGAGCTGCACCGCCTGCCGCACCCGCACTGCCGCCCGTCGCTCCCGCGCCATCACCGCAGCGCAGTGCTACGCGCCAGGAGCCTGCTAGAGAGGAGGTGGAGGTTGAGTCTCCTGCACCGCTGAGTCTTGCCCTCGGGAAGGGAAAGGACATCGTCACCATCTCCGACTGAGAGCGCCGAGTAGCCGCGCGTTATGTCTGCTTGTATGATGTGTTTTATCTGTACGTTAGTTTGTAGTAGTGTGTACGCTACTTTCCGAAGGAGTGTGCTAGTCTAATAACATGTCAGGATTGTGTACGCACATCCTGAGTGCTGTATCATGTGTTTGCTTTTCGCGTGTAAGATTTGTGTTAAGCGATTCGTCTCCGTGCGAAATCGTTTATGCTTTCTTAAAAAAATCTTGAGGTCTTTTAAATTTTTGCCTTTGCAAGATTTTCCTTGTGCCACACAGTTCTTCTCATGAATTTTGCAAAATAATACCCCAGACTGGAAAATGTCTCGTTCGTGGACTCGTTCCATGCCCAATCAGCCAGAAGAAGTTTATGGGACACAGACTAGCAACAACTTCACTCAGGGACAGTCCAGTCAACAGGACAGCGAAGCAGCCCTGTCTCAAGTATGCCGTATTTTCGAACAAAGCCAGCAACAGCACCAAGAGATGATGAATCACGTCATCAATATGGGAAACCACCGTGAGCCCTATCAACCACACTCCAAGCTGTCTGAATTGCAGAAGACACGCCCTCCAACGTTTGCTCACACTGATAGGCCGCTGGAAGCCGATGATTGGCTTCGTGACATCGAAAGGAAGCTGATTATTGCTCAGTGTTCAGATCATGAGAAGGTGCTTTATGCACCACACTACCTTACTGGAGCAGCTGCAGCATGGTGGGAAAACTTCCTACACATGCATCCCAGTGAACACAACATCACCTGGGAAGAGTTCAAGGAAGGCTTTCGTGGGGCACACATCCCCAGGAGCATCATAAAAATCAAGAAGAGAGAATTTAATGACCTCAAGCAAAGAGGCATGTCAGTGACAGAATACAATGGTCAGTTTACACAGCTATCTCGTTATGCCTACGACGAGCACATGACAGAGAACAAGAGGATGGAAAAATTCTTGGACGGCCTGGCATCGGCACTAAGATGCCAACTGGTTGTGCACACTTTCCCGGATTTTAAAACTCTGGTTGACAAGGCCATTACCTTGGAGAATGAGCGCCGTAGTCTGGAAGACATCCGTAAGCGAAAGAGGGATAAGACGACTCTTGCTCGCAACAACCGAAGCAAGAATGATGCTCAGAGGACTGAAGCAAGGAGATCCACGACTACTGATCTAAGGCCAACCAAACAGTTTCATTCCAGGGACAAGGACTTCACGTACCGTCCAGGGGTCACATGCTATGCTTGTGGTGAAGAAGGGCACTATGCTAAACAGTGCCCAAAACCAAGGAACTCGGCCCCCAAGCCAAACAATGGTGGGAATAATCCAGCCCCAAAGCGCAACAATTTCAATCCCAACAACAACCACAGGAAGGGTCACCTGAACCATGTGACCAGAGAAGAAGCGCAGAATGCCCCAGACATCGTGCTCGGTACGTTCCCTGTCAACACAGTACCTGCCACGGTTTTGTTTGATTCTGGAGCTTCCCATTCGTTCGTTTCGAAGCGTTTTGTTTTGCAACATGGTTTTCCGATGCTTCCCTTGGAAAAATCTATGATCATCAAGTCCCCCGGAAATAAGCAGATCGCTCAGAGTTACTGCCAAGGAGTGATCATAGAGTTCGAAGGACTACAGTTTCAAGCTAATCTTATCGTGTTGGAAAACAAAGGACTGGATGTCATTTTAGGGATGGACTGGTTAACCACCAACAAAGGATTTATTGATTGTTTCAATCGGATCGTGATTCTCACGCACCATCACGGCAGGACAATAAAGGTTACAGCTCAAGAAAGACCACGGTCACAGCAACCAAAATTGAACAAAGTGGACATTTCAGAACTGAGAAAAGTTCCAGTGGTATGCGAGTTTCCTCACGTATTTCCTGAAGAACTACCAGGCATGCCACCAGACCGAGAGATAGAATTCAGCATTGAACTAGCACCTGGCACCGCTCCCATCTATAAGAAACCTTATAGAATGGCACCCTCAGAATTGGTAGAATTGAAGAAACAGATAAAGGAATTACTGGACAAAGGTTTTATTCGAGCCAGTTCCTCACCTTGGGGTTCGCCGGTATTATTCGCCAAGAAAAAGGATGGGGCACTGAGACTGTGTATAGACTATCGAGCTCTCAATATGGTCACCATCAAAAACAAATATCCGATGCCACGGATAAATGATTTGTTTGACCAGCTCGCACAAGCCAAGGTGTTCTCAAAAATTTATTTGAGATCGGGATATCACCAATTGAAAGTACGGACAGAAGATATCCCTAAAACAGCATTCACCTCCAGATACGGATTATATGAGTTCACAGTGATGCCTTTTGGACTAACGAACGCCCCCGCATATTTCGTCCACCTCATGAACAAAGTGTTCATGAAATTCATGGACAAATTTGTTGTGGTGTTCATTGACGATATTCTGGTTTACTCAAGGACACCAGAAGAGCATGCTGAGCATCTCAGAATTGTTTTGGGAGAATTAAGGAAACATCAGTTGTATGCCAAATTTAGCAAGTGTGAATTTTGGCTAAGGCAAGTTGGTTTCCTAGGCCATATATTAAACCAAGAAGGCATGGCCGTAGACCTAGAAAAAGTCAAAGCCATACTTGACTGGAAACCACCCGCCAACATAACAGATGTGCGGAGTTTCCTGGGAATGGCTGGATATTACAGAAGATTTATTGAAGGATTCTCCACTGTATCGAAACCAATGACCCAGTTGCTCAAGAAAGACAAGAAGTTTGTATGGACGGAAGCATGCGAGAAAAGCTTCCAAGAACTCAAGAAGAAACTAACAACCACACCGGTCTTAACTGTGCCAGACATACACAAGAGTTTTGAAGTATATTGTGACGCGTCCCGAAAGGGCCTCGGATGTGTGCTGATGCAGGATGGCAAAGTTGTCGCGTATGCCTCCAGGCAACTGCGGAAACATGAGGAAAATTATCCAACACATGACTTGGAGCTAGCAGCGGTCATCCATGCACTCAAGGAGTGGAGGCACTTTCTGTTGGGAAATCGTTGTGAAATATATACGGACCATAAGAGCCTTAAATATATTTTCACACAGCCAGAGCTAAATTTACGCCAACGACGCTGGTTGGAATTGGTCAAGGACTATGATGTCGGCATTCACTACCATCCAGGGAAAGCTAATGTAGTGGCTGATGCCCTTAGTCGGAACCCCAGCCCGGACAACGACAGTCCACAAAACTTGAGGCCTGAGTTTCAGCAAGAGTTCGCTAGGCTCAACATGGTGTTAGTCTCTGAGGGCACCGTATCAAATCTAGAGATACAACCCACCCTAGTGGAACAAATTAAGAAGGCTCAGCAGGGACATCCCAGCATCGAAGGTATAAAGAAGAAAATGAACCTTGGTAAGGCCTCAGAGTTCGTCACAAACAGTGAAGAAGTATTATGGTACGGAGACAGGCTTTGCGTACCTAACATTGAGGAACTCAAGCAACAAATCCTAACCGAAAGCCACACCGCTCCATACTCGATCCACCCTGGAGGAACCAAAATGTACAAAGACATTCAGGAAAGATTTTGGTGGCACGGTATGAAGAGGGATATAGCCGCATTTATTGCGTGCTGCGATTCATGTTAGTGCATCAAGGCCGAGCATCAAAAGCCAGCAGGGCTACTCCAGCCAAACAGGATACCGGAGTGGAAATGGGATGAAATAGGAATGGACTTCATCGTCGGACTACCTCGATCACAATGCGGAAATGACGCCATATGGGTCATCACAGACCGACTAACCAAGGTTGCTCATTTCATTCCTGTGAAGACTACGTACTCCATACAAAGGCTGGCCAAGCTTTATCTCTCCCGTATAGTTTGTTTGCATGGAGTCCCAAAGACTATAATATCCGACCGAGGCACCCAATTTGTCTCCAAATTTTGGGATCACCTGCAACAAGCTCTGGGCACGCAACTAGCTTTCAGTACAGCGTACCACCCTCAGACTGATGGACAAACGGAACGTGTGAACCAAATCCTAGAGGACATGCTGAGAGCCTGTGTGCTCACCTATGGATCCAGCTGGGAAGAAAGTTTGCCATACGCCGAGTTTGCTTACAACAACAGTTACCAAGCCAGCTTACAAATGGCACCATTTGAAGCATTGTACGGACGGAGGTGTCGTACCCCACTGAATTGGTCAGAGACAGGTGACAGTCGTATCTTCGGCCCAGACATGCTCAAGGAGGCCGAGGAGAAAGTTAAACAGATCAGGGACAGACTCAAGACAGCACAAAGCCGACAGAAGAGCTATTACGATCAAAAACATCGTGAGGTCAGCTTTGAAACCGGTGATTCCGTATACCTACGAGTGTCTCCTATGAGGGGTCTGCAACGGTTCAAAATTAAGGGGAAGCTAGCCCCAAGGTTCATTGGACCATTCTGTATAGTTGCACGAAGAGGCACGGTAGCCTACAAACTAGACCTACCCAAGGAGTTGTCAGACGTCCATGACGTGTTCCACGTCTCACAATTGAGAAAACGTGTAAGTAACCCGGAGAAGCATGTATCCCATGAAGTCATTGACGTGCAACCAGACCTCACCTACAGAAAGCGGCCAGTAAAGATTTTGGAAGAGTCTGAAAGAAGGACCCGTCAGAAAACGACAAAAAATTTCAAAGTTCAGTGGAGCAACCACACTGAGGATGAAGCTACATGGGAAAGGTAAGATTTTCTCCAGGCAGAGTATCCATATCTATTGGAGGATCAGCCGAAATCTCGAGGACGAGATTTTTCCTAAGGGGGTAGGTGTTGTGACACCCAAAATTTTATTTGGCTTTTTCAAAAAATTTATTTGACTTGAGGGAGGTGATTTAAATTTTCTTCTAAAGAACCCACCCTCTCAAAAACTTTCTTTGTGGCAAGTGTTTTTGTTTTGGATTCACCCAAGACTTGATTTTGGTCTTGGAGGTTTTTCCCTTTTTATTTGAACTCAAACCAAAATGTTTCTCACTTGGAAAAATATCTTTTGAGAATTCCTTTAAAAAGCCCTATGGCTTTTGGAATGATCCTTATCCACTTTCAAAAATCTCTCTTGCCATGACCTAAGTGTAAATCCCCTCTCATAAACCTTTCCTCATCTTTGGATCATGTTTTACTTCAAAACCAGCAAGTGGGACCTCTCCATATAAATATTTTCCATTTATTTCTTATCAAAAACAATTTCTGCCTTCTATTCTAGCTCTGTAAGATTTACAAAGGAGCTACCCTTTCTGTTTTGATTTTTGCCCCCAAACCAATTTCCCTTCCTAGTCCTTTGAGCCCTCAACCAAGATCCATGAAGATCCACTGGTCTTCAGTTCAAAATTTTCAAACTACTCCTGCTGCAAGTTTGGACCAGATTTGCCAAATTTGATGAAATTCATTCAAATCCTTCTCCTAAAAATCTGAGAAAAATCAGGCAGCCTCTGGGTGCATTGAGAGGTCACCTCACCAAGTCCCAGCTCCAGGAAAAATTTTCTTGATGCCAAATCATTTCATCGAACACCTGCTGGACACTGTTTCTATAAGGTTCAGTCAAATTCAGTTAACAGTGTCTGAAACTACTGTCGTTTCTTCAGTGTCTGTTGTCGATCTCGCTAGTGCCCCGGCGTCGCCGTGTTTCCTGTCCCCTCCCCCTTGTCCTCTGCACCGCACAAGCGCCTGGAAGGTTGCGGGCGTCGGCGACGAGCAGGAGGAGGTGCGCCGCCCCGTGACCGACGCCAGCGGCGGCTTTGCGGCCGCCAGAGAGAGGCGCAGCGCAGAGCGCCGCCCAAGCCACCGGAGGCCGCCGCGTGGTCTTCCACTCCCCAGTGCGCGCTGCCACCCTCGTCGTGAACCGCTAGGCGCGGAGCGCGCTCTCTGCCGCCGCCATGCCCGTACGGCCACCCCGCCGTGGACCGGCGCCATTACGCCAAGACCGACCAGGATTAGCGGGGGAACGGCACCAGTACACCTCACTGATGCTGCCTGGCCACTTAAGCTCCTTGCCAAGCCACTGCCTCGTCGTAATTGCTCGCTGGAGCGATTCCGTTCACGACCACCCCCTCGAGCCGCCTATAAATAGAGGCCCCGAGCTCCTCCTCGAACCCACACCACCTCTGCACTCCACCAAGAACACGCCTAGCCACTGGAAGAGCCCCGAGGGAGTCTCCTTCCTCAACTCCGGCCGCCGCAACCCGCCACGGGATCCAGCTCGATTCACTCCCGTGCGTGCATCTCTGCCTCTCATATCTTGCCAATAGCTTCCCTATGCATCCACGCTCCTGACCCGCGCTTCAATTCGGAGTTTGCAGGACTCACCGGAGTTCCCCACCATCGCCCGAGCCGCCGTCCGCCGGAGAAAGTGTCGCCGTCGACGTGGTGCTCCCCGACGACCAAGTCCACCACCCACCGACGCGGAAGGACACGCTGAACCTCTTGGTACACTCCGATCTCCCTGACTCGCCGTGGTTCGACGCCGGCAACCACCGCAGCCTTCGGGCGCCGGCGAGGTTTTCAAACCTGACATGTGGACCCCCCACGTCAGCCTCTCTTTCTTTCCCCGCGAACTGTTTTCTGTTGGCGCCTTCGAGCAAAGTACGTTTTCTCTGTGGGCTTGCGCGTTTCTCTTCGAACCGTTTTCTGTTTTCTCAGTTAAGTCCCTGGATCTTTTCTGTTTCATCACAGATTAGTCCCTGGATCTTTTCTGTTTCATCACAGATTAGTCCCTGGACTAAAACCCTTATAATTTTTTAATAAAAAGTGGTTTTTGAGTGATTCTTTTTCTGACAGTCTTATATTTTTGTCTAGTTTTTTATAGGATTTATTTGGAAAAAATTTGAGACAACTTTTATACACGCGTTGGTTTTCACGTTAGTATGCATTTTCGCTATACCGTAGGTTCCGGAAGAGGTGACGGAGCCGCGAACTTCGCCGAGCTAGACTCCGACTTCTCCGAACCAGGCAAGCATGTTTGAACCTTTGATATGATAGGTGTTTTGCATGTTTGCGTGAAAGGTTGTGCATGGCATATGAGCATCGGTGAGTATCTTGTTGCATGTGAGGCAACTACCCGTGTGTTCCGAAGTTACTATGATCTCTGAGGAGAGATGGCCTAGTCATGTGGTGACATGAAGGGCAGTAAGGTGGTACTATTTTAGCATGCCAGCCTTACGTCATCCGTTAGATTCCGACGTTAACATGGACGGAGTCACGTTATCGTTCTTGCCCCTTCCGTGCTACCACATGTTTTCTGCCAGAATGCGGTTTAGTAAGTTGGTAACCTCGTTCCATGTACACACCAAATAGAGGGGCCGGGATGAGGGTTCCATGGCCCTGGATTAAAGCCAGTCATCCGGTCAGGGGGCATGGGTGTTTCCGGTTGGGACCGAGAGGGGGGCACCCCTTAGAGCGCGCGTATAGAAATTTGATCCCATGCTACGTGAGGTTGTAGCCTCCCCGTCTCAAGGTTTTTCTTGAACGTTGCCGAGGGTGATTCCTGGCTTCGGAATGTTGAATGGGTGTGTACTGGTTAGATGTGTTTCTTCCAAAACACCGTAAACGGAACTAGTCCCCGTGACTACTGAAATCCGTTGGCTGTGGTTAAAGTACAAACTCTGCAGAGTCAAATCCTTCCGAGTCATCGTATCCGTGGTCAAGGACCGGGATCAGTGAACCCATATCTATGTCAAGTCCTCGTGGTATTTTCCCCGGTGAACAAGCTTGATTGGTATATTGGTTGAACGTTATTCCGTGGTTGGACTAACCCTGTTGTTTATTTCATATCTGATTATGCCCTTGCAGTATTTGAATTCTTGAGCTACTGAGATATCAAGTTATGATATATAAGCCCTTTATGTGATGTCGCTCAGACGTCCGACTGTGGCATGTTTCTCTTTTACTTTCAGTATAGGCCCTTTATGTGATGTCGCTCAGACGTCCGACTGTGGCATGTTTGTCTTTTACTTTCAATATAAGCCCTTTATGTGATGTCGCTCAGACGTCCGACTGTGGCATGTTTGTCTTTTACTGTCAATATAAGCCCTTTATGTGATGTCGCTCAGACGTCCGACTGTGGCACGCACTGTCATTTATTTTCTGTTATAAGCCCTTTATGTGGCGTCGCCTTGACGCCCGACTGCGGCATTGTTATTCTTGCATTTTCCTCTCGAGGAGTCATTCAGACCCTCGTTTGGCACCCAGTATTTATTTTGGGATTTCGGGAGGACTACCGCCCGACTTCTCTTTTATTTCCCATGCATTATTACCTCTATGTCTGAGTGCACTTGTTAATCTGTTCATATGCATGATGTTTACATTTGTTATATCTTAAGTCCGAACTGTCTTGCGAGTACTTTCATAGTACTCACCTGGCTTGTTGATTTGGCCAGATGTTGACGAAGGCAATCTCATGGATGAAGAGTTTGATAGTGAGTCCGACGCCTAGAGGAGTCCCAGTCAGTCCCGTGCGATCCTGGATATTGGTCACTTGTATTATATACGCTTCCGCCACTCGCAATAAGTCTCCTCGAGCCTCACTCCGACGCTCGAAGAGTTGTTAGTTTTCAGGAGTCTTGTCACCCACTTCGCGGTGATATTCCCACCACCACTTCTATCGTGACTTAGTAGTTATGCCACCCTTTTCGCCATTGTGTTTAATGGTGTGCTTGTAATAAATTGTTGGGCAGTCTCCGCTCAACCTTGTATTGTATTCAGTACTCCTGGTATTTTCTTCTGTGACCAAGATATTGTCTACCAGTGAAAAGAAATTCTTCTTTACTGGTCCGTAAAAGGGATTGGTCTCTCAATAAATATTTTTATTGAAAAACCGGTCGTGACGAACGAGGAGCAGAAGGAAATGATAAGCGGTTTTCAGCAAGGTATTCTCTGCAAGCACTGAAATTCTAGGTAACAGATAGTTTTGTGATAAGATAATTTGTAACGAGCAACAAGTAACAAAAGTAAATAAAGTGCAGCAAGGTGGCCCAATCCTTTTTGTAGCAAAGGACAAGGCTGGGCAATTTCTTATATAGAGAAAAGCACTCCCGAGGACACATGGGAATTATCGTCAAGCTAGTTTTCATGACGTTCATATGATTCGCGTTCGGTACTTTGATAATTTGATATGTGGGTGGACCGGTGCTTGGGTGCTGCCCTTACTTGGACAAACATCCCACTTATGATTAACTCCTATTGCAAGCATCCGCAACTACAAAAGAAGTATTAAGGTAAACCTAACCATAACATGAAACATATGGATCCAAATCAGCCCCTTACGAAGCAACTCATAAACTAGGGTTTAAGCTTCTGTCACTCTAGCAACCCATCATCTACTTATTACTTTCCAATGCCTTCCTCTAGGCCCAAACAATGGTGAAGTGTCATGTAGTCGACGTTCACATAACACCACAAGAGGAAAGACAACATACATCTCATCAAAATATCGAACAAATACCAAATTCACATGACTACTAATAGCAGGACTTCTCCCATGTCCTCAGGAGCAAACGTAACTACTCACAAAGCATATTCATGTTCATAATCAGAGGAGTATTAATATGCATAAAGGATCTGAACATATGATCTTCCACCAAATAAACCAACTAGCATCAACTACAAGGAGTAATCAACACTACTAGCAACCTACAGGTACCAATCCCAGACTTGGAGACAAGAATTGGATACAAGAGATGAACTAGGGTTTGAGAGGAGATGGTGCTGGTGAAGATGTTGATGGAGATTAGCCCTCTCCCGATGAGAGGAGCATTGGTGATGACGATGGTGATGATTTCCCCCTCCCGGAGGGAAGTTTCCCTGGCAGAACAGCTCTGCCGGAGCCCTAGATTGGTTCCGCCTCGTGGCGGCGGAGTCTCGTCCCGAAAGCTTGCTTCTGATTTTTCTCGGACGGAAGACTTCATATTGCAGAAGATGGGCACCGGAGGGCCAACAGGGGGCCCACGAGGCAGGGGGCACACCCAGGGGGTAGGGCGCGCCCCCATCCTCGTGGCCAGGGTGTGGGCCCCCTCTGGTATTTCTTCCGCTCAGTATTTTTTATTATTTCCAAAAACAACTTTCGTGGAGTTTTTGGACTTTTGGAGTTGTGCAGAATAGGTCTATAATATTTGCTCCTTTTCCAGCCCAGAATTCCAGCTCCGGCATTCTCCCTCCTTATGTAAACCTTGTAAAATAAGAGAGAATATGCATAAGTATTGTGACATAATGTGTAATAACAGCCCATAATGCAATAAATATCGATATAAAAGCATGATGCAAAATGGACGTATCAACTCCCCCAAGCTTAGACCTCGCTTGTCCTCAAGCGAAAGTTGATATATGTCCACATGTTTAGAGGTAGAGGTGTCGATAAAATAAAATACGGACATGAGGACATCATGATCTTTCTTATAACAGCAACATATATGGATATTGTCATATGATTTCTTATGCTCAAGTAATAATCTATTCACAATGCAAAGTATGAATCAGAAACTTTATTGAGAACTAACAAACTATAATCTCAGTCATTGAAGCAATTGCGATTTATCATAACATAAGAAAGAGTCTATGTCAGAGCCTTTTAGCAAGCCCACATACTCAACTATCATTTAACCTTTCACAATTTCTAACACTCACGCAATACTTGTGGTTACAGAGTTTTAATCGGACACAGAGAAAGATAGGGGCTTATAGTTTCGCCTCCCAACCTTTTACCTCAAGGGTAATGTCAACAATAATAGTTCATGCTAACTTACATCCAATTAGATATATGTATCATGATCTTTCCAACACACTGTGCTTGTCAAAGGATAAAATGTAAAAAGGAAAGGTGAAGATCACCATGACTCTTGCATAAGGTAGAAGATAATAATAAAAGATAGGCCCTTCGCAGAGGGGAGCAGAGGTTGCCATGCGCTTTCAGGGTTGGACGCACAAAATCTTAGTGCGAAAGAACGTCACTTTATATTGCCACTTGTGATATAGACCTTTATTATGCAGTCCGTCGCTTTTATTTCTTCCACATCACAAGATCGTATAAAGCTTATTTCCTCCACACCAATCAATCATACATATTTAGAGAGCAATTTTTATTGCTTGCACCGATGACAACTTACTTGAAGGATCTTACTCAATCCATAGGTAGATATGGTGGACTCTCATGGCAAAACTGGGTTTAAGGGGTTTTGGAAGCACAAGTAGTATCTCTACTTGGGGCAAAGAATTTGGCTAGCATGAGGGGGAAAGGCAAACTCAACATGTTGGCTGATCCATGACAATATACTTTATCTCAGATATAAGAAAACATAACCCATTACGTTGTCTTCCTTGTCCAACATGAACTCTTTAGCATGTCATACTTTAATGAGTGCTCCCAATCATAAAAGATGTCCAAGATAGTATACTTATATGTGAAACCTCTCTTTCTTTATTACTTCCTATTAATTGCAACGATGACCAAAGCTATGTTTGCCAACTCTCAACAACTTTTAATCACATATTCTTTCTATGTGAAGTCATTACTCTCCATAAGATCAATATGATCTGTTTGTTTCTTTTTATTCTTTTCTCTTTTCTTTTATTCACTCAAGATCATAGCAAGATAATCAAGCCCTTGACTCAACACTAATCTTTATTATATAGCTCACGGACTCGATTACATAGAGGGATCATAAAGCAAAACTCAAAACTAGATCATACCAAACTTTATTCTACTAGATCAAAATATTACTAAAAGGATCGAACTAAGAAAAACGGTAAAGATGGAGATGTGATGGTGATACGATACCGGGGCACCTCCCCCAAGCTTGGCAGTTGCCAAGGGGAGTGCCCATACCCATGTGATTATATCTCCTTTGTTCGTGAGGAAGGTGGTGGAGTTGTTGATGATGTGGGCTTGTCGTCCATCTTCCAAGGCATAGGCTCACCATCATAGAAGGATGATCGAGTCTCCGGGATCCTCAAATCTGCGACCAAACTCATCCTCTTGAATCTATATTCATACTCACAGTTTTGGTTTTGCAAGTCATAGATTTGGGCCTGGAGGTGCTCGATCTTCTCATGAAGCTTGAAGATGGTCTCCCCAATGTTCTTGGCATCCAGCTTGTGGTTGTTGGTGAACTCCGCGATCATCATGTGGTTGGAGCTGAGTCCACGTTCCACCATCCCCTGGCACTTGAAAACTTGTTGCTCCATTGCTTCGAGCCACGTCTCCACGCTTCCGGTCCCCTTCGGTCCCTCAACATCGCGGATGTGCAGCAACCCATCATGCATCTCAATGGTTTGAGGGTGTCGCAGCACCTCCGCGAGGTAAAGGTTGATGACCTTCTCGAAGAACTTGTCCTTGGGGGCGCTTGAAGACGTCATGATGATCTAGATCTGTCAGAAAAACAGCTCGAAACAAGAACAGAGGACAATTGCGTGATACAGGAGTCAAAACCTTCGGGAGATTATATAATGAATTTTTACCGACCAAAATACGTATCGTGCAAGAAAACGGAGTCCGGAGAGCGCACGAGGTGCCCACGAGGCAGGGGGGCGCGCCCAGGGGGGTAGGGCGTGCCCTCCACCCTCGTGTCCTTCCCGGACTGCTTCTTATTTTTCTATTTTTCTAAGTATTCCAAAACGGAGAAAAATTGCCATTAGAACTGTTTTGGAGTCGGTTTACTTACCGTACCACATACCTATTCCTTTTCGGAGTCTGAAACGTTCCGGAAAGTGTCCCTTATGTATTCCTCCAGGGTTACGGTTTCAATAACATTGGTTTCAACATTTATAGGATTGCCTGAGATATAATGTTTGATTCTTTGACCGTTAACCACCTTCGGATTTGTGCCTTCGAAGTTGTTGATTTTTATGGCACCAGAACAATAGACCTCCTCGATAACGTAAGGACCTTCCCATTTAGAGAGAAGTTATCCTGCAAAAAATCTTAAACGAGAGTTGTATAGCAATACATAATCACCTACATTAAACTCACGCTTTTGTATTCTTTTGTCATGCCATCTTTTAACTTTTTCTTTAAACAACTTGGCATTATCATAGGCTTGGGTTCTCCATTCATCAAGTGAGCTAATGTCGAATAACCTCTTCTCACCGGCAAGTTTGAAATCATAATTGAGCTCTTTAATGGCCCAGTATGCCTTATGTTCTAGTTCGAGAGGTAAGTGACATGCTTTTCCATAAACCATTTTATACGGAGACATTCCCATGGGATTTTTATATGCAGTTCTATAAGCCCATAATGCATCATCAAGTTTCTTGGACCAATTCTTCCTAGATCTATTAACAGTCTTTTGCAAAATTAATTTGAGTTCTCTATTACTCAATTCTACTTGACCACTAGACTGTGGGTGATAAGGAGATGCAATTCTATGATTAACATCATACTTGGCAAGCATTTTACGAAAGGCACCATGAATAAAATGTGAACCACCATCAGTCATTAAATATCTAGGGACTCCAAACCTCGGAAAAATAACTTCTTTAAGCATCTTAATAGAAGTGTTATGATCAGCACTACTAGTTGGAATAGCTTCTACCCACTTAGTAACGTAATCAACAGCAACTAAAATATGTGTATACCCATTAGAGGCAGGAAACAGTCCCATATAATCAAAGCCCCAAACATCAAATGGTTCAATAACAAGAGAATAATTCATAGGCATTTCTTGACGTCTACTGATGTTACCAATTCTTTGACATTCATCACAAGATAGGACAAACTTACGGGCATCCTTGAAGAGAGTAGGCCAATAAAAATAGGATTGCAATACCTTATGTGCAGTCCTATCTCCAGCGTGGTATCCTCCATAAGCTTCGGAGTGACACTTGCGTAGGATCTGTTCCTGTTCATGCTCAGGTATACAACGTAACACCATCTACTCCTTCTTTATAAAGATGTGGGTCGTCCCAAAAGTAATGTCTCAAATCATAGAAAAACTTTTTCTTTTGTTGGTATGTGAAACTAGGTGGTATAAACTTAGCAACAATGTAATTAGCATAATCAGCATACCATGGAGTAGTATGAGAAGCATTTATGACATTTAATTGTTCATCAGGAAAACTATCATCAATAGGTAGCGGGTCATCAAGAACATTTTCTAACCTAGACAAGTTGTCTGCAACGGGGTTCTCAGCTCCTTTTCTATCAATAATGTGCAAATCAAATTCTTGTAGTAAGAAAACCCATCTAATAAGTCTAGGTTTAGCATCTTTCTTTTCCATAAGATATTTAATAGCAGCATGATCCGTGTGAATAGTTACTTTAGAATCAACAATATAAGGTCTGAACTTATCACAAGCAAATACAACTGCTAAGAATTCCTTTTCAGTAGTAGCATACTTTCTCTGGGCATTGTCTAGAGTTTTACTAGCATATTGGATAACATTTAATTTCTTATCAACTCTTTGCCCTAGAACAGCACCTACAGCATAATCACTAGCATCACACATAATTTCAAGGGTAAATTCCAATCAGGTGGCTGAACGATAGGTGTAGAAATCAATGCTTTCTTAAGTATTTCAAATGCTTCTACACAATCATCATCGAAGACAAATGGTATATCCTTTTGTAATAGATTAGTGAGAGGCCAAGAAATTTTTGAGAAGTCCTTAATGAACCTCCTATAAAATCCGGCGTGACCAAGGAAACTTTTTATACCTTTGATGTCCTTGGGACATGGCATCTTTTCAATAGCATCAACTTTAGCTTTATCAACTTCAATACCTCTTTCAGAAATCTTATGCCCCAAGACAATACCTTCATTAACCATAAAGTGACACTTTTCCCAATTCAAGACAAGATTAGTTTCTTCACATCTCTGCAAAACTCGATCAAGGTTTCTCAAGCAATCATCAAAAGAGGATCCATAAACGGAGAAATCGTCCATGAAAACCTCACAAATATTTTCACAAAAGTTAGAGAATATAGCCATCATGCATCTTTGAAAGGTAGCAGGTGCATTACATAAACCAAAAGGCATACGTCTATAAGCAAAAGTACCGAAAGGGCAAGTAAATGTGGTCTTAGCTTGATCATCAGCTGACACAGGTATTTGAGAGAAACCAGAATAACCATCTAGAAAGCAAAAGTGTGTATGTTTGGATAATCTTTCTAGCATTTGATCAATAAATGGCAAGGGGTAATGATCTTTTTTAGTAGCTTTATTTAATTTGCGAAAATCAATTACCATCCTATAACCTGTGATAATTCTTTGGGGAATCAATTCATCTTTATCATTAGGAACGATAGTAATACCTCCCTTCTTAGGGACACAATGGACATGACTTACCCACTGACTATCAACAATGGGATAGATTATACCTGCCTCAAGGAGTTTTAGTATTTCCTTTCTTACCACTTCTTTCATTTTAGGATTCAGCCGTCGTTGATGATCAATAACTGGTTTGGCATCTTTCTCCAAATTTATTTTGTGTTGACATAGAGTGGGACTAATGCCCTTAAGATCATCAAGAGTATATCCAATAGCAGCACGGTGCTTCTTCAGAGTTTTCAATAATTTTTCTTCCTCCTTCTCTGAAAGGTTAGCACTAATAATAACAGGATATATCTTGTTTTCATCAAGGTAAGCATATTTAAGAGTATCAGGCAATGGTTTAAGCTCAAACACGGGATCACCCTTGGGTGGAGGAGGATCCCCTAAGATTTCAACAGGCAAGTTGTGTTTCAGAATAGGACCCTGTTTAAAGAACACTTCATCTATTTCCCTTCTTTCATTAATAAACATATCATTTTCATGGTCTAGCAAATATTGTTCTAAAGGATCATTAGGAGGTACGGCAATAGAAGGAAGACCAATAATTTCATCTTCACTAGGCAATTCCTCTTCACGGTGTTGTCTACGAAATTTAGAGAAATTAAACTCATGAGACATATCACCTAGACCAATAGTAACAACATCCTTTTCGCAGTCTATCTTAGCATTAACAGTGTTTAAGAAGGGTCTACCAAATATAATGGGACAAAAGCTATCTTGTGGAGAACCAAGAACAAGAAAATCAGCAGAATATTTAGTTTTCCCACACAAGACTTCAACATCTCTAACAATCCCAATTGGTGAAATAGTATCTCTATTGGCAAGTTTAATTGTGACATCAATATCTTCTAACTCAGCAGGTGCAATATCATGCATAATTTCTTTGTATAAGTCAATAGGTATTGCACTAGCACTAGCACCCATATCGCACAAGCCATGATAACAATGATCTCCTATTTTAACAGAAATAATAGGTCTATGTTTATCTTTAGCACAAGGTTTAGCAATTCTAGCAGTTTCATTACAGAAATAAATAACATGCCCATCAATATTATCAGCCAAGAGATCTTTAACCATAGCAATATTAGGTTCAACTTTAACTTGCTTAGGAGGTGTATAAGTTCTAATATTGCTTTTACGAACCACAGTTGAAGCTTTAGCATGATCCTTTATCCTAACAGGAAAAGGTGGTTTCTCAACATAAGCAGTAGGAACAATAGGATCATTATAAGTGATAGTCTTTTCTTCAACTTTAATAGGTGCAGCTACTTTTACTTCTATGGGAGGATGATATTTAAACCACTTATCCTTCGGGAGATCAACATGAGTAGCAAAAGATTCACAGAAAGAAGCTACTATCTCAGAGTCAAGTCCATATTTAGTGCTAAATTTACGGAAAACATCGGTATCCATAAAAGATTTAACACAATCAAACTTAGGGGTCATACCTGACTCCTTACCTTCGCCGAGATCCCAATCTTCAGAGTTGCGTTTAATTCTTTCCAATAAATCCCATTTGAATTCAATAGTCTTCATCATAAAAGAGCCAGCACAAGAAGTATCGAGCATGGTGCGATTGTTATCAGAAAGCCAAGCATAAATTTTTTGAATAATCATTTCTCTTGAGAGCTCATGATTGGGGCATGAATATAACATTGATTTAAGCCTCCCCCAAGCTTGAGCGATGCTTTCTCCTTCGCGAGGCCAAAAATTATATATATAATTGCGATCACGATGAACAAGATGCATAGGATAAAACTTCTAATGAAATTCCAATTTCAATCGTTTGTAGTTCCATGACCCCATATCATCAGATAGCCTATACCATGTCAATGCATCTCCCTTCAAAGATAAAGGGAAGACCTTCTTCTTAATAACATCATCAGGCATACCTGCAAGCTTAAATAATCCACAAACTTCATCCACATATATTAGGTGCTCATCAAGATGTAATGTTCCATCTCCTGCAAAAGGATTAGCTAGCAGTTTTTCCACCATACCCGAAGGAATATCAAAGTAGACATTTTCATTTTCAGTAGGTTCAGTAGGTTGAGGAGCAACTCTTTGCTCTACTGGTCAGGGTGAAGATACCCCGAACAAGCCCCTCAGAGGATTACTTTCCATAGTAACAAGTGACAATAAATTTCAGCACACTATATAAATTTTTCCTTACCAAATTCCACCTACCAAAGGCGCTTCACTCCCCGGCAACGACGCTAGAAAAGAGTCTTGATGACCCACAAGTATAGGGTATCTATCGTAGTCCTTTCGATAAGTAAGAGTGTCGAACCCAACGAGGAGCAGAAGGAAATGATAAGCGGTTTTCAGCAAGGTATTCTCTGCAAGCACTGAAATTCTAGGTAACAGATAGTTTTGTGATAAGATAATTTGTAACGAGCAACAAGTAACAAAAGTAAATAAAGTGCAGCAAGGTGGCCCAATCCTTTTTGTAGCAAAGGACAAGGCTGGACAATTTCTTATATAGAGAAAAGCGCTCCCGAGGACACATGGGAATTATCGTCAAGCTAGTTTTCATCACGTTCATATGATTCGCGTTCGGTACTTTGATAATTTGATATGTGGGTGGCCCGGTGCTTGGGTGCTGCCCTTACTTGGACAAACATCCCACTTATGATTAACTCCTATTGCAAGCATCCGCAACTACAAAAGAAGTATTAAGGTAAACCTAACCATAGCATGAAACATTAGGATCCAAATCAGCCCCTTACGAAGCAACGCATAAACTAGGGTTTAAGCTTCTGTCACTCTAGCAACCCATCATCTACTTATTACTTCCCAATGCCTTCCTCTAGGCCCAAACAATGGTGAAGTGTCATGTAGTCGACGTTCACATAACACCACAAGAGGAAAGACAACATACATCTCATCAAAATATCGAACGAATACCAAATTCACATGACTACTAATAGCAAGACTTCTCCCATGTCCTCAGGAACAAACGTAACTACTCACAAAGCATATTCATGTTCATAATCAGAGGAGTATTAATATGCATAAAGGATCTGAACATATGATCTTCCACCAAATAAACCAACTAGCATCAACTACAAGGAGTAATCAACACTACTAGCAACCTACAGGTAGCAATCCCAGACTTGGAGACAAGAATTGGATACAAGAGATGAACTAGGGTTTGAGAGGAGATGGTGCTGGTGAAGATGTTGATGGAGATTAGCCCTCTCCCGATGAGAGGAGCGTTGGTGATGACGACAGCGATGATTTCCCCCTCCCGGAGGGAAGTTTCCCCGGCAGAACAGCTCTGCCGGAGCCCTAGATTGCTTTGCCAAGGTTCCGCCTCGTGGCGGCGGAGTCTCGTCCCGAAAGCTTGCTTCTGATTTTTTTCTCGGACGAAAGACTTCATATAGCAGAAGATGGGCACCGGAGGGCCAACAGGGGGCCCACGAGGCAGGGGGGCCCCACCCTTGTGGCCAGGGTGTGGGCCCCCTCTGGTATTTCTTCCGCTCAGTATTTTTTATTATTTCCAAAAACAACTTTCGTGGAGTTTTAGGACTTTTGGAGTTGTGCAGAATAGGTCTCTAATATTTGCTCCTTTTTCAGCCCAGAATTCCAGCTGCCGGCATTCTCCCTCCTTATGTAAACCTTGTAAAATAAGAGAGAATAAGCATAAGTATTGTGACATAATGTGTAATAACAGCCCATAATGCAATAAATATCGATATAAAAGCATGATGCAAAATGGACGTATCATCCACCTCGGTCATATCGTAACGGTGCTTAGGCGAAGCCCTGCGTCGGTAGCATCATCATCACCATCATCACACCGTCGTGCTGACGAAACTCTCCCTGGAAGCTCTGCTGGATCCTGAGTTCATGGGACATCACCGAGCTGAACGTGTGCTGAACTCGGAGGTGCCGTGTGTTCGGTACTTGGATCGGTCGGATCGTGAAGACGTACGACTACATCAACCGCGTTGTCCTAACGCTTCCGCTTCTGATCTACGAGGGTACGTGGACAACACTGTCCCCTCTCGTTGCTATGCATCACCATGATCTTGCGTGTGCGTAGGAATTTTTTTGAAATTACTACGTTCCCCAACATGGACCCCATGCACATCGGTCAAGTTAGCCTCGTGCGCCCGGGATGTCCAAGACTGAAACACCTCCCCGTGGGCACGGGGTCTAGGACCCCATGCACACGGGGTGTCCAGAAGGTTGTGCGCTTCCCATGTGCTTGGGAGTCCAAGACCCCGTGCACACAGGGTGCCCAGAGAACTGACAATCAGCCCGTGCGCATATGACCCTGCGTATGAGGTGATCCGTGACTTTGGACACACACCCCTTAGTCTCATCGAGAGAGAGCGTGAAGTGGATGGTGTTGGGGATCGTAGCAGAATTTTAAAATTTCCTACGCATCACCAAGATCCATCTATGGAGTATACTAGCAACGAGGGGAAAGGAGTGCATCTACATACCCTTGTAGATCGCGAGCGGAAGCGTTCCAATGAACGAGGTTGATGGAGTCGTACTCGCCGTGATCCAAATCACCGATGACCGAGTGCCAAACGGACGGCACCTCCGCGTTCAACACACGTACGGAGCAGCGATGTCTCCTCCTTCCTGATCCAGCAAGGGGGAAGGAGAGGTTGATGGAGATCCAGCAGCACGACGGCGTGGTGGTGGATGTAGCGGGATCTCGGCAGGGCTTCGCCAAGCTTCTGCGAGAGGGAGAGGTGTTGCAGGGGAGGAGGGAGGCGCCAAAGGCTGTAGTATTGCTGCCCTCCCTCCCCCCCTTTATATAGGCCCCCTGGGAGGGGGGCGCCGGCCTGGAACCCATCTACATGGGGGGTGGCGGCCAGGGGGGAGACTTGCCCCCCAAGGCAAGTGGGGCGCCCCCCCACCCTAGGGTTTCCAACCCTAGGCGCAGGGGGGAGGCCCATGGGGGGTGCCCCAGCCCACTAAGGGCTGGTTCCCTTCCAACTTCATCACCGAGCTGAACGTGTGCTAAACTCGGAGGTGCCGTGTGTTCGGTACTTGGATCGGTCGGATCGTGAAGACGTACGACTACATCAACCGCGTTGTCATAACGCTTCCACTTCCGATCTACGAGGGTACGTGGACAACACTGTCCCCTCTCGTTGCTATGCATCACCATGATCTTGCGTGTGCGTAGGAATTTTTTTGAAATTACTACGTTCCCCAACATGGACCCCATGCACATCGGTCAAGTTAGCCTCGTGCGCCCGGGATGTCCAAGACTGAAACACCTCCCCGTGGGCACGGGGTCTAGGACCCCATGCACACGGGGTGTCCAGAAGGTTGTGCGCTTCCCATGTGCTTGGGAGTCCAAGACCCCGTGCACACAGGGTGCCCAGAGAACTGACAATCAGCCCGTGCGCATATGACCCTGCGTATGAGGTGATCCGTGACTTTGGACACACACCCCTTAGTCTCATCGAGAGAGAGCGTGAAGTGGATGGTGTTGGGGATCGTAGCAGAATTTTAAAATTTCCTACGCATCACCAAGATCCATCTATGGAGTATACTAGCAACGAGGGGAAAGGAGTGCATCTACATACCCTTGTAGATCGCGAGCGGAAGCGTTCCAATGAACGAGGTTGATGGAGTCGTACTCGCCGTGATCCAAATCACCGATGACCAAGTGCCAAACGGACGGCACCTCCGCGTTCAACACACGTACGGAGCAGCGATGTCTCCTCCTTCTTGATCCAACAAGGGGGAAGGAGAGGTTGATGGAGATCCAGCAGCACGACGGCGTGGTGGTGGATGTAGCGGGATCTCGGCAGGGCTTCGCCAAGCTTCTGCGAGAGGGAGAGGTGTTGCAGGGGAGGAGGGAGGCGCCAAAGGCTGTAGTATTGCTGCCCTCCCTCCCCCCTTTATATAGGCCCCCTGGGAGGGGGGCGCCGGCCTGTAACCCATCTACATGGGGGGCGGCGGCCAGGGGGGAGACTTGCCCCCCAAGGCAAGTGGGGCGCCCCCCCACCCTAGGGTTTCCAACCCTAGGCGCAGGGGGGAGGCCCATGGGGGGTGCCCCAGCCCACTAAGGGCTGGTTCCCTTCCAACTTCAGCCCATGGGGCCCTCCGGGATAGGTGGCCCCACCCGGTGGACCCCGGGACCCTTCCGGTGGTCCCGGTACAATACCGGTGACCCCCGAAACTTTCCCGATGGCCGAAACTTGACTTCCTATATATAATTCTTCACCTCCGGACCATTCCGGAACTCCTCGTGACGTCCGGGATCTCATCCGGGACTCCGAACAACTTTCGGGTTTCCGCATACTCATATCTCTACAACCCTAGCGTCACCGAACCTTAAGTGTGTAGACCCTACGGGTTCGGGAGACATGCAGACATGACCGAGACGCCTCTCCGGTCAATAACCAACAACGGGATCTGGATACCCATGTTGGCTCCCACATGTTCCACGATGATCTCATCGGATGAACCACGATGTCGAGGATTTAATCAATCCCGTATACAATTCCCTTTGTCAATCGGTATGTTACTTGCGCGAGATTCGATTGTCGGTATCCCAATACCTTGTTCAATCTCGTTACCGGCAAGTCTCTTTACTCGTACCACAATGCATGATCCCGTGACTAACTCCTTAGTCACATTGAGCTCATTATGATGATGCATTACCGAATGGGCCCAGAGATACCTCTCCGTCATACGGAGTGACAAATCCCAGTCTCGATCCGTGCCAACCCAACAGACACTTTCGGAGATACCCGTAGTGTACCTTTATAGTCACCCAGTTACGTTGTGACGTTTGGCACACCCAAAGCACTCCTACGGCATCCGGGAGTTGGACGATCTCATGGTCTAAGGAAAAGATACTTGACATTGGAAAAGCTCTAGCAAACGAACTACACGATCTTTGAGCTACGCTTAGGATTGGGTCTTGTCCATCACATCATTCTCCTAATGATGTGATCCCGTTATCAATGACATCCAATGTCCATAGTCAGGAAACCATGACTATCTGTTGATCAACGAGCTAGTCAACTAGAGGCTTACTAGGGACACGTTGTGGTCTATGTATTCATACATGCATTACGATTTCCGGATAACACAATTATAGCATGAACAATAGACAATTACCATGAACAAAGAAATATAATAATAACCATTTATTATTGCCTCTAGGGCATATTTCCAACAGTCTCCCACTTGCACTAGAGTCAATAACCTAGTTACATTGTGATGAATCGAACACCCATTGCGTCCTGGTGTTGATCATGTTTTGCTCTAGGGAGAGGTTTAGTCAACGGATCTGCTACATTCAGGTCCGTATGTACTTTACAAATATCTATGTCTCCATTTTGAACACTTTTACGAATAGAGCTGAAGCGACGCTTGATATGCCTGGTCTTCCTGTGAAACCTGGGCTCCTTCGCAAGGGCAATAGCTCCAGTGTTGTCACAGAAGAGAGTCATCGGGCCCGACGCATTGGGAATCACCCCTAGGTCGGTAATGAACTCCTTCATCCAGACTGCTTCCTGTGCTGCCTCCGAGGCTGCCATGTACTCCGCTTCACATGTAGATCCCGCCACGACGCTTTGCTTGCAACTGCACCAGCTTACTGCTCCTCCATTCAAAATATACACGTATCCGGTTTGTGACTTCGAGTCATCCAGATCTGTGTCGAAGCTAGCGTCGACGTAACCCTTTACGACGAGCTCGTCGTCACCTCCATAAACGAGAAACATATCCTTAGTCCTCTTCAGGTACTTCAGGATATTCTTGACCGCTGTCTAGTGTTCCATGCCGGGATTACTTTGGTACCTTCCTACCAAACTTACGGCAAGGTTTACATCAAGTCTGGTACACAGCATGGCATACATAATAGACCCTATGGCCGAGGCATAGGGGATGACACTCATCTTTTCTCTATCTTCTGCCGTGGTCGGGCATTGAGCCGTGCTCAATTGCACACCTTGCAATACAGGCAAGAACCCCTTCTTGGACTGATCCATATTGAACTTCTTCAATATCTTGTCAAGGTACGTACTCTGTGAAAGACCAATGAGGCGTCTTGATCTATCTCTATAGATCTTGATGCCTAATATATAAGCAGCTTCTCCAAGGTCCTTCATTGAAAAAACACTTATTCAAATAGGCCTTTATACTTTCCAAGAATTCTATATCATTTCCCATCAATAGTATGTCATCCAAATATAATATGAGAAATGCTACAGAGCTCCCACTCACTTTCTTGTAAACACAGGCTTCTCCATAAGTCTGTGTAAACCCAAACGCTTTGATCATCTCATCAAAGCGAATGTTCCAACTCCGAGATGCTTGCACCAGCCCATAGATTGAGCGCTGGAGCTTGCATGCTTTGTTAGCATTCTTAGGATCGACAAAACCTTCCGGCTGCATCATATACAATTCTTCCTTAAGGAAGCCGTTAAGGAATGCCGTTTTGACGTCCATCTGCCATATCTCATAATCATAGTATGCGGCAATTGCTAACATGATTCGGACGGACTTCAGCTTCGCTACGGGTGAGTAAGTCTCATCGTAGTCAACCCCTTGAACTTGTCGATAACCCTTAGCGACAAGTCGAGCCTTATAGATGGTCACATTACCATCCGCGTCTGTCTTCTTCTTAAAGATCCATTTGTTTTCTATGGCTCGCCGATCATCGGGCAAGTCAGTCAAAGTCCATACTTCGTTTTCATACATGGATCCTATCTCGGATTTCATGGCTTCTAGCCATTTGTCGGAATCCGGGCCCGCCATCGCTTCTTCATAGTTCGAAGGTTCACCGTTGTCTAACAACATGATTTCCAGGACAGGGTTGCCGTACCACTCTGGTGCGGAACGTGTCCTTGTGGACCTACGAAGTTCAGCAGTAACTTGATCCGAAGCTTCATGATCATCATCATTAACTTCCTCCCCAGTCGGTGTAGGCACCGCAGGAACATTTTCCCGCGCTGCGCTACTTTCCGGTACGGAAGGGGTGACTATCACCTCATCAAGTTCCACTTTCCTCCCACTTACTTCCTTCGAGAGAAACTCTTCTCCAGAAAGGACCTGTTCTTGGCAACGAAGATCTTGCCTTCGGATCTGAGGTAGAAGGTATACCCAATAGTTTCCTTAGGGTATCCTATGAAGACGCATTTCTCCGACTTGGGTTCGAGGTTTTCAGGTTGCAGTTTCTTGACAAAAGCATCGCATCCCCAAACTTTTAGAAACGACAGCTTAGGTTTCTTCCCAAACCATAATTCATACGGTGTCGTCTCAACGGATTTCGACGGAGCCCTATTTAAACTGAATGCGGCAGTCTCTAAAGCATAGCCCCAAAATGAGAGCGGTAAATCGGTAAGAGACATCATAGATCGCACCATATCCAATAGAGTGCGATTACGATGTTCGGACACACCGTTTCGCTGAGGTGTTCCAGGCGGCGTGAGTTGTGAAACGATTCCACATTTCCTTAAGTGCGTACCAAATTCGTGACTTAAATATTCTCCACCACGATCTGATCGTAAGAACTTTATTTTTCTGTCACGTTGATTCTCAACCTCACTCTGAAATTCCTTGAACTTTTCAAAGGTTTCAGACTTGTGTTTCATTAGGTAGACATACCCATATCTACTTAAGTCATCAGTGAGAGTGAGAACATAACGATATCCTCCGTGAGCCTCAACACTCATTGGACCGCACACATCGGTATGTATGATTTCCAATAAGTTGGTTGCTCGCTCCATTGTTTCGGAGAACGGAGTCTTGGTCATCTTACCCATGAGGCATGGTTCGCACGTGTCAAATGATTCGTAATCAAGAGACTCCAAAAGTCCATCTGCATGGAGCTTCTTCATGCGCTTGACACCAATGTGACCAAGGCGGCAATGCCACAAGTATGTGGGACTATCGTTATCAACTTTACATCTTTTGGTATTCACACTATGAATATGTGTAACATCACGTTCGAGATTCATCAAGAATAAACCATTGACCAGCGGGGCATGACCATAAAACATATCTCTCATATAAATAGAACAACCATTATTCTCGGATTTAAATGAGTAGCCATCTCGAATTAAACGAGATCCAGATACAATGTTCATGCTCAAAGCTGGCAGTAAATAACAATTATTGAGGTTTAAAACTAATCCCGTAGGTAAATGCAGAGGCAGCGTGCCGACGGCGATCACATCGACCTTGGAACCATTCCCGACGCGCATCGTCACCTCGTCCTTTGCCAGTCTCCGTTTATTCCGCAGTTCCTGTTTTGAGTTACAAATATGAGCAACCGCACCGGTATCAAATACCCAGGAGCTACTACGAGTACTGGTAAGGTACACATCAATTACATGTATATCACATATACCTTTGGTGTTGCCGGCCTTCTTGTCCGCTAAGTATTTGGGGCAGTTCCGCTTCCAGTGACCACTTCCCTTGCAATAAAAGCACTCAGTCTCAGGCTTGGGTCCATTCCTTGGCTTCTTCCCGGCAACTGGCTTACCGGGCGCGGCAACTCCCTTGCCGTCCTTCTTGAAGTTCTTCTTACCCTTGCCTTTCTTGAACTTAGTGGTTTTATTCACCATCAACACTTGATGTTCTTTTCTGATCTCCACCTCCGCTGATTTCAGCATCGAATATACCTCAGGAATGGTCTTTTCCATCCCCTGCATATTGAAGTTCATCACAAAGCTCTTGTAGCTTGGTGGAAGCGACTGAAGGATTCTGTCAATGACCGCGTCATCCGGGAGATTAACTCCCAGTTGAGACAAGCGGTTGTGTAACCCAGACATTCTGAGTATGTGCTCACTAACAGAACTATTTTCCTCCATTTTACAGCTGAAGAACTTGTCGGAGACTTCATATCTCTCGACCCGGGCATGAGCTTGGAAAACCATTTTCAGCTCTTCGAACATCTCGTATGCTCCATGTTTCTCAAAACGCTTTTGGAGACCCGGTTCTAAGCTGTAAAGCATGCCGCACTGAACGAGGGAGTAATCATCAGCACGTGATTGCCAAGCGTTCATAACGTCTTGGTTCTCTAGGATTGGTGCTTCACCTAGCGGTGCTTCTAGGACATAATCTTTCTTGGCAGCTATGAGGATGATCCTCGGGTTCCGGACCCAGTCCGTATAGTTGCTGCCATCATCTTTCAGCTTGGTTTTCTCTAGGAACGCGTTGAAGTTGAGGACAACGTGGGCCATTTGATCTACAAGACATATTGTAAAGATTTTAGACTAAGTTCATGATAATTAAGTTCATCTAATCAAATTACTCAATGAACTCCCACTCAGATAGACATCCCTCTAGTCATCTAAGTGAAACACGATCCGAGTTAACTAGGCCGTGTCCGATCATCACGTGAGACGGACTAGTCAAGGTCGGTGAACATCTCCATGTTGATCGTATCTTCTATACGACTCATGCTCGACCTTTCGGTCCTCCGTGTTCCGAGGCCATGTCTGTACATGCTAGGCTCGTCAAGTCAACCTAAGTGTATTGCGCCTGTTCCGAGGCCATGTCTGTACATGCTAGGCTCGTCAACACCCGTTGTATGCGAACGTTAGAATCTATCACACCCGATCATCACGTGGTGCTTCGAAACAACGAACCTTCGCAACGGTGCACAGTTAGGGGGAACACTTTCTTGAAATTATCATAAGGGATCATCTTACTTACTACCGTCGTTCTAAGCAAATAAGATGCAAAACATGATAAACATCACATGCAATCAAATAGTGACATGATATGGCCAATATCATTTTGCTCCTTTGATCTCCATCTTCGGGGCACCATGATCATCTTCGTCACCGGCATGACACCATGATCTCCATCATTGTGCTTCATGAAGTTGTCACGCCAACGATTACTTCTACTTCTATGGCTAACGCGTTTAGCAACAAAGTAAAGTAATTTACATGGCGTTATTCAATGACGCGCAGGTCATACAAAATAATAAAGACAACTCCTATGGCTCCTGCCGGTTGTCATACTCATCGACATGCAAGTCGTGATTCCTATTACAAGATTATGATCAATCTCATACATCACATATATCATTCATCACATCTTCTGGCCATATCACATCACATAGCACATGCTGCAAAAACAAGTTAGACGTCCTCTAATTGTCGTTGCAAGTTTTTACGTGGCTTGTATAGGTTTCTAGCAAGAACGTTTCTTACCTACGTAAAACCACAACGTGATGTGCCAATTTCTATTTACCCTTCATAAGGACCCTTTTCATCGAATCCGTCCCGACTAAAGTGGGAGAGACAGACACCCGCTAGCCACCTTATGCAACTAGTGCATGTGAGTCGGTGGAACCTGTCTCACGTAAGCGTACGTGTAAGGTCGGTCCGGGCCGCTTCATCCCACAATACCGCCGAAACAAGATAAGACTAGTAGCGGCAAGAAGAATTGGCAACATCTATGCCCACAACTGCTTTGTGTTCTACTCGTGCATAGCAACTACGCATAGGCCTGGCTCTGATACCACTGTTGGGGATCGTAGCAGAATTTTAAAATTTCCTACGCATCACCAAGATCCATCTATGGAGTATACTAGCAACGAGGGAAAAGGAGTGCATCTACATACCCTTGTAGATCGCGAGCGGAAGCGTTCCAATGAATGAGGTTGATGGAGTCGTACTCGCCGTGATCCAAATCACCGATGACCGAGTGCCGAACGGACGGCACCTCCGCGTTCAACACACGTACGGAGCAGCGACGTCTCCTCCTTCTTGATCCAGCAAGGGGGAAGGAGAGGTTGATGGAGATCCATCAGCACGACAGCGTGGTGGTGGATGTAGCGGGATCTCGGCAGGGCTTCGCCAAGCTTCTGCGAGAGGGAGAGGTGTTGCAGGGGAGGAGGGAGGCGCCAAAGGCTGTAGTATTGCTGCCCTCCCTCCCCCCTTTATATAGGCCCCCTGGGAGGGGGGGCGCCGACCTGGAACCCATCTACATGGGGGGCGGCGGCCAGGGGGGGAGACTTGCCCCCCAAGGCAAGTGGGGCGCCCCCCCACCCTAGGGTTTCCAACCCTAGGCGCAGGGGGGAGGCCCATGGGGGGTGCCCCAGCCCACTAAGGGCTGGTTCCCTTCCAACTTCAGCCCATGGGGCCCTCCGGGATAGGTGGCCCCACCCGGTGGACCCCGGGACCCTTCCGGTGGTCCCGGTACAATACCGGTGACCCCCGAAACTTTCCCGGTGGCCGAAACTTGACTTCCTATATATAATTCTTCACCTCCGGACCATTCCGGAACTCCTCGTGATGTCCGAGATCTCATCTGGGACTCCGAACAACTTTCGGGTTTCCGCATACTCATATCTCTACAACCCTAGCGTCACCGAACCTTAAGTGTGTAGACCCTACGGGTTCGGGAGACATGCAGACATGACCGAGACGCCTCTCCGGTCAATAACCAACAGCGGGATCTGGATACCCATGTTGGCTCCCACATGTTCCACGATGATCTCATTGGATGAACCACGATGTCGAGGATTCAATCAATCCCGTATACAATTCCCTTTGTCAATCGGTATGTTACTTGCCCGAGATTTGATCGTCGGTATCCCAATACCTTGTTCAATCTCGTTACCGGCAAGTCTCTTTACTCGTACCGCAATGCATGATCCCGTGACTAACTCCTTAGTCACATTGAGCTCATTATGATGATGCATTACCGAGTGGGCCCAGAGATACCTCTCCGTCATACGGAGTGACAAATCCCAGTCTCGATCCGTGCCAACCCAACAGACACTTTCGGAGATACCCGTAGTGTACCTTTATAGTCACCCAGTTACGTTGTGACGTTTGGCACACCCAAAGCACTCCTACGGCATCCGGGAGTTGCATGATCTCATGGTCTAAGGAAAAGATACTTGACATTGGAAAAGCTCTAGCAAACGAACTACACGATCTTTGAGCTACGCTTAGGATTGGGTCTTGTCCATCACATCATTCTCCTAATGATGTGATCCCGTTATCAATGACATCCAATGTCCATAGTCAGGAAACCATGACTATCTGTTGATCAACGAGCTAGTCAACTAGAGGCTTACTAGGGACACGTTGTGGTCTATGTATTCACACATGCATTACGATTTCCGGATAACACAATTATAGCATGAACAATAGACAATTACCATGAACAAAGAAATATAATAATAACCATTATTATTGCCTCTAGGGCATATTTCCAACAGATGGATGTGGCATTTCCTTGGTGTCAGTCTTAGGAGGGCTAGTGTATAAGTTTAGTGTGTTCCCACACCGTCAATCTTCCACCTTGAACCCTCTTAGTAGTATGGTGATCCTACGACTCAAATCAAACCGAAATAAAACCTTCGAGTCGCCGCAAACCACGCCTTTGATCTTTTTGAAGTGGGGGGTTAACCATCTCAATCGTAAATATACATGGAAGAAATGACCCGAGATAAATGTTAGCGGCTATCATTAGTTCCACTAACCACATTATCATCACTAAAATACCATAAAGTGGTAAATGTACTTTCTAAAGTAAATGTCTCATAACACAATTACACTGATGTTATTTCTTCCTATTTCTACGCACGTGCGTGCAGGAGGGGCAGATGGTGTCGTGCTTCTGTGGAGCACGGGTCCAAGAGAGGGACGTGTGTGGTGTTGGGGAACGCAGTAATTTCAAAAAAATTCCTACGCACACACAGGATCATGGTGATGCATAGCAATGAGAGGGGAGAGTGTGTCCACGTACCCTCATAGACCAAAAGCTGAAGCGTTATGACAACACGGTTGATGTAGTCGTACGTCTTCACGATCTGACCGATCCAAGTACCGAACGTACGGCACCTCCGAGTTCAGCACACGTTCAGCTCGATGACGTCCCAGGAACTCCGATCCAGCAGAGCTTTGCGGGAGAGTTCCATCAGCAGGACGGCGTGATGACGGTGTTGATGATGCTACCGATGCAGGGCTTCGCCTAAGCACCGCTACGATATTATCGAGGTGGAATATGGTGGAGGGGGGCACCGCACACGGCTAAGAGATCAATGATCAATTGTTGTGTCTATGGGGTGACCCTTAGCCACGTATATAAAGGATGGAGGGAGGAGGAGGCCGGCCCTCACAGGGCGCGCCCAAGTGTGGAGTCCTACTAGGACTCCCTAGTCCTAGTAGGATTCCTCCTCCCATATGGAATAGGAAAAAGGGAAGGGAGAAGGAGAAGGAAGGAAGGGGGCGCCCCCCTCCCTAGTCCAATTCGGACCAGTCCATGGGGAGGGGTGCGGCCACCCTTTGAGGCCTTTCTCTCCTTTCCCGTATGGCCCATTAAGGCCCAATACGGATTCCGGTAACTCTCCGGTACTCCGAAAAATACCCGAATCACTCGGAACCTTTCCGATGTCCGAATATAGTCGTCCAATATATCGATCTTTACTTCTCGACCATTTCAAGACTCCTCGTCATGTCCCCGATCTCATCCGGGACTCCGAACTATCTTCGGTACATCAAAACACATAAACTCATAATACAAATCATCACCGAACGTTAAGCGTGCGGACCCTACGGGTTCGAGAACTATGTAGACATGACCGAGACACGTCTCCGATCAATAACCAATAGCGGAACCTGGATGCTCATATTGGCTCCTACATATTCTACGAAGATTGATACGTATCCAACGTATCTATAATTTATGAAGTATTCATGCTATTTTATTATCCATCTTGGATGTTTTATGGGCTTTACTATGCACTTTTATATTACTTTTGGGACTAACCTATTGACCCAGAGCCCAGTGCCAGTTTCTGTTTTTTCCCTTGTTTCAGTGTTTTGCAGAAAAGGAATATCAAACGGAGTCCAAACGGAATGAAACCTTCGGAAAAGTTATTTTTGGAATGGAAGCAATCCAGGGGACTTGGAGTACACGTCAGGGAATCAACGAGGGCGCGCCCTCCACCCTCGTGGGCCCCTCGTGGCTCCCCTGACGTATTTCTTCCTCCTATATATATATCCATATACCCTAAAACCTTCGGGGAACAGAATAGATCGGGAGTTCTGCCGCCGCAAGCCTCTGTAGCCACCCAAGCCCAATCGGGACCCTGTTCCGGCACCCTGCCGGAGGGGGGAACCCTCACCAGTGGCCATCTTCATCATCCCGGCGCTCTCCATGACAAGGAGGGAGTAGTTCACCCTCGGGGCTGAGGGTATGTACCAGTAGCTATGTGTTTGATCTCTCTCTCTCTCTCTCTCTCTCTCTCTCTCGTGTTCTTGAGGTGGTACGATCTTGATGTATCGCGAGCTTTGCTATTATAGTTGGATCTTATGATGTTTCTCCCCCTCTACTCTCTTGTAATGGATTGAGTTTTCCCTTTGAAGTTATCTTATCGGATTGAGTCTTTAATGATTTGAGAACACTTGATGTATGTCTTGCGTGGGATAACCGTGGTGACAATGGGTTATTCTATTGATTCACTTGATGTATGTTTTGGTGATCAACTTGCGGGTTCCGCCCATGAACCTATGCATAGGGGTTGGCACACGTTTTCGTCTTGACTCTCCGGTATAAACTTTGGGGCACTCTTTGAGGTTCTATGTGTTGGTTGAATAGATGAATCTGAGATTGTGTGATGCATATCGTATAATCATACCCACGGATACTTGAGGTGACATTGGAGTATCTAGGTGACATTAGGGTTTTGGTTGATGTGTGTCTTAAGGTGTTATTTTACTACGAACTCTAGGGCTGTTTGTGACACTTATAGGAATAGCCCAATGGATTGATCGGAAAGAATAACTTTGAGGTGGTTTCGTACCCTACAATAATCTCTTCGTTTGTTCTCCGCTATTAGTTACTTTGGAGTGACTCTTTGTTGCATGTTGAGGGATAGTTATGTGATCCAATTATGTTATTATTGTTGAGAGAACTTGCACTAGTGAAAGTATGAACCCTAGGCCTTGTTTTAACGCATTGCAATACCGTTTGTGCTCACTTTTATCACTTGTTACCTTGCTGTTTTTATATTTTCAGATTACAAAAACTTATATCTACCATCCATATTGCACTTGTATCACCATCTCTTCGCCGAACTAGTGCACCTATACAATTTACCATTGTATTGGGTGTGTTGGGGACACAAGAGACTCTTTGTTATTTGGTTGCAGGGTTGTTTGAGAGAGACCATCTTCATCCTACGCCTCCCACGGATTGATAAACCTTAGGTCATCCACTTGAGGGAAATTTGCTACTGTCCTACAAACCTCTGCACTTGGAGGCCCAACAACGTCTACAAGAAGAAGGTTGTGTAGTAGACATCATGCTCTTTTCTGGCGCCGTTGCCGGGGAGGTGAGTGCTTGAAGGTATATCTTTAGATCTTGCAATCGAATCTTTTAGTTTCTTGTTTTATTACTAGTTTAGTTTATAAAAGAAAACTACAAAAAAATGGAATTGAGTTTGTCTCACACGCTTCATCTTTTTAATATCTTTCGTGAGTATGATGGAAAGGAAAATTGTGCTCAAGTACTAGAAGAAGAATTACATAGAATGCTTGGCATAAAATATGTGAATAATGAGCATGATTGCAATGTTGTTAGTATGAATTCCTTGAATACCCATGATGCTAATGATATGCAAGCTTGGGGATGCTATGTTTGATGAAGATGATATGTTTAGTACCCCAAGTTTTGATGAGCAAATTTATTATGATAAAAGCATGCCTCCTATTTATGATGATTATTGTGATGACACGTATACTATAAAGAATAAAGATAACCATGAAACTTGTCATCATGATTTTAATTTTCAATTGGATTATGCTTCACATGATAGTTATTTTTTTGAGTTTGCTCCCACTACTATTGATGAGAATAAATTTGCTTATGTGGAGAGTAGTAAAATTTCTATGCAAGTAGATCATGAAAAGAATGCTTTATGTTCTAGTTATATGGTTGAATTCATTCATGATTCTACTGAAAATTATTATGAGAGAGGATCATGTGCTTCTACATATTGCAATAATATGAAGTTTCCTCTCTATGTGTTGAAAATCTTGAAGATTTGCTTGTTTTGCCTTCCTATGCTAGTTGATTATTGTTCCCATAAATTGTTTTCTCACAAAATCCCTATGCATAGGAACTGGGTTAGACTTAAATGTGCTAGTCATATTCTTCATGATGCTCTCTTTATGTTTCAGTTCTTATCTTTTATGCGAGCATCATTGAAATCATCATGCCTAGCTAGGGGTGTTAAACGATAGCGCTTGTTGGGAGGCAACCCAATTTTATTTTAGTTTCTTGCTTTTTGGTTCTGTTTAGTAATAAATAATCTATATAGCCTCTGGTTAGATGTGGTTTTATGTTTTAGTTAGTGTTTGTGCCAAGTAAGACCTATAGGATCTTCTTGGATGATAATTATTTGATCTTGCTGAAAATTCCAGAAACTTTCTGTTTACGAAAACAATTGTTTAAAATCACCAGAACGTGATAAAATACTGATTCTAATTGCATCAGATTAATAAACAAATTTTCTAGGTCGTCCTATTTTTGTAGAATTTTTGGAGTTCCAGAAGTTTGCGTTAGTTACAGATTACTATAGACTGTTCTGTTTTTGACAGATTCTGTTTTTCATGTGTTGTTTGCTTATTTTGATGAATCTATGGCTAGTAAAATAGTTTACAAACCATAGAGAAGTTGGAATACAGTAGGTTTAACACCAATATAAATAAATAATGAGTTCATTACAGTACCTTGAAGTGGTGTTTTGTTTTCTTTCGCTAACGGAGCTTACGAGTTTCTGTTAAGTTTTGTGTTGTGAAGTTTTCAAGTTTTGGGTAAAGATTCGATGGACTATGGAATAAGGAGTGGCAAGAGCCTAAGATTGGGGATGCCCAAGGAACCCCAAGGTATTATTCAAGGATAACCAAGCGTCTAAGCTTGGGGATGCCCCGGATGGCATCCCCTCTTTCGTCTTCGTTCATCGGTAACTTTACTTGGAGCTATATTTTTATTCACCACATGATATGTGTTTTGCTTGGAGCGTCATTTTATTTTCTTTAGCTTTGCTTGATGTTGTTTATAATAATGTTTTGCATCTCTAGTTTCAATAAAAATGTCAAGGATAGCTTTTACCATGCTTATTTTGCAAGTATACATGTTGCTGTTTCAAAACAGAAAGTTTACCGCTGTTGCAAAAATTCCCTAGAAAAATCAGAATGTGATAAAATGTTGAAACTTTTTGCATAATAAGCTATGATAAATTTACTACAGTGGTAATTTTCTTTCATAATTTTTGGAGTTAGGGAAGTATGATGAATCTTGCATTCTTTACAGACTGTACTGTTTCGGCAGATTGCTGTTATGTTTGCATTGTTTACATATGTTTGCTTGTTTAATGATTCTATTTGAGGATATGAGTGTTAAATATGCAGAGACATTTAGTATGCAATGTTGAATAATGATTTTAGTGATTTGTTACAGTAGAAAATGATAAGGTTTTTGCATTGGTTTATACTAACTTATCTCACGAGTTCTTGTTGAGTTTGGTGTGGATGAAGCTTTCGAGATTTAGGAAACCGTGATATGAGAGGAATTAAGGAGACACAAAAGCTCAAGCTTGGGGATGCCCAAGGCACCCCAAGATAATATTTCAATAAGTCTCAAGCATCTAAGCTTGGGGATGCCACGGTAGGCATCCCACCTTTCTTCTTCAACAATTATCGGTTAGTATCGGTTGAGCCTAAGTTTTTGCTTCTTCACATGATGAGTGCTATCCTTGAAATGCCATTTTATTTTGTTTTGCTTGCTGTTTGAATAATATCCCAAGATCTGAAATTCTTAAATGAGAGAGAGTCTTCACATAGCTACATAATTATTTAACTACTCATTGATCTTCACTCATATCTTTTTGGAGTAGTTTGTCATTTACTCGTGTGCTTCACTTATATCCTATGAGTAAATGGTTGAATGATTTGAATGTCCTAAATCTGAAATTATATATGTTTCATATGCCTTTCCCATGGGGAGTAATGCCTTCACATATAAGAAGTAGAGGTGGTAAATTTTTTGAAGGTTAGCAAACATTGTATTGGTCACTTGAACAATTCATGAAAGAATATTGAAGGAAGAGGGATTTCACATATAAATACACTATCTTGGACATCTTCTATGATTGTGAGCCCCATTAATTATATTCAAACCTGAGCAAATTAGTTGAAGTTGGACAAGGAAGACAACATAATGAGTTATGCTTGGGTATATTTGTATAGAAGTTATATTGTTATGGATCCTCTAACATGTGGTGCTTGCTATTTAGAATCCTTTGCTAGCCAAAATATCTGTACTAAGCGGGAATACTGCGTGTGCATCCAAATCCTTGAACCAAGTTCCTTCCATGAGTGTCCACCATATCTACCTTTATGCGGTATTTACCTGCCGTTCCAAGTAAATTTGCATGTGCCAAACTCTAAACCTTCAAATAATAATCTATTTTGTATGCCCGAATCGCTCATGTAGCGACTAGGGGCTGTCAGTATGTTCCATGCTAGGTGGGTTATTCTCACGATGAGTGCACTCCGCTCATCATTCACGAGAAAATGGCTGGTAACTGGGATGCCCAGTCCTATGATCAAAAGATCAAAAACAAATTCGCAAATAATTTAAACAAAACTCCCCCAGGAATGTTGATAGTTGGACGGCACCCGTTGTTTCGGACAAGCCGTGGAGTGTGATTGTTGGTGGAGGGGGAGTAAAATCTTTACCTTTCTACGTGGGAACCGCCTATGATGTATCTAGTATGGAAGATATTGGGAACTCTTGGTCGTTATGTTGACAATGAAAGCATACCTCTCAAAATTATTTTCATCTCTGTTTTTGCTTCGAGCTCTGGCACCTCTGCAAATCCCTGCTTCCCTCTGCGAAGGGCCTATCTTTTACTTTTATGCAAGAGTCAGTAGAATTCCTTCTCATTCCAACCTACTCTTTAGTTGGCAAGCATCATGTGATGGAAAGATCTAAGCATATATGGCCATTCAAATATATTTGATCATGAATTATTATTGTTGACAATTATCTATATGATAAATAAGTTGGGAGGCGAAACATTAAGCCCCTATCTTTCTCTGTGTTCAATGGATGCTATTTGTTCTAAAAATATGCTTTGAGTGGTAGCAATCATGGAAGACTATATGATAGTTGAGTATGTGGGATTTGCTAAATCAAAGCTCTGACATAGACTCTTCCTGAAAATAAGATGAATTGCAATTGTTTGATGACTGAGAACATAGTTTGTTAGTTTTCAAGAAAGTTTATGATCTATACTTTAACATGTGAATAGTTTGTTACTTGATCATGCAAAGTTTTATGATATGAGCTACTGTTATGACATATAATGATGCTAGAAAAGGTGATTGAAATTATCATTGATCAAACCTATGCACCTGCTAGCATTCACACTTCATAAATTCTTTCTTTTATCATTTACCTACTCGAGGACGAGCAGGAATTAAGCTTGGGGATGCTGATACGTCTCCAACATATCTATAATTTATAAAGTATTCATGCTATTTTATTATCCATCTTGGATGTTTTATGGGCTTTACTATGCACTTTTATATTACTTTTGGGACTAACCTATTGACCCAGAGCCCAGTGCCAGTTTCTGTTTTTTCCCTTGTTTCAGTGTTTCGCAGAAAAGGAATATCAAACGGAGTCCAAACGGAATGAAACCTTCGGAAAAGTTATTTTTGGAATGGAAGCAATCCAGGGGACTTGGAGTACACGTCAGGGAATCAACGAGGAAGGCACGATGCAGGGGGGGCGCGCCCACCCCCCTGGGCGCGCCCTCCACCCTCGTGGGCCCCTCGTGGCTCCCCTGACGTATTTCTTCCTCCTATATATATATCCATATACCCAAAACCTTCGGGGAACAGAATAGATCGGGAGTTCCGCCGCCGCAAGCCTCTGTAGCCACCAAAACCCAATCGGGACCCTGTTCCGGCACCCTGCCGGAGGGGGGAACCCTCACCGGTGGCCATCTTCATCATCCCGGCGCTCTCCATGACAAGGAGGGAGTAGTTCACCCTCGGGGCTGAGGGTATGTACCAGTAGCTATGTGATTGATCTCTCTCTCTCTCTCTCGTGTTCTTGAGGTGGTACGATCTTGATGTATCGTGAGCTTTGCTATTATAGTTGGATCTTATGATGTTTCTCCCCCTCTACTCTCTTGTAATGGATTGAGTTTTCCCTTTGAAGTTATCTTATCGGATTGAGTCTTTAATGATTTGAGAACACTTGATGTATGTCTTGCGTGGGATAACCGTGGTGACAATGGGTTATTCTATTGATTCACTTGATGTATGTTTTGGTGATCAACTTCCGGGTTCCGCCATGAACCTATGCATAGGGGTTGGCACACGTTTTCGTCTTGACTCTCCGGTAGAAACTTTGGGGCACTCTTTGAGGTTCTATGTGTTGGTTGAATAGATGAATCTGAGATTGTGTGATGCATATCGTATAATCATACCCACGGATACTTGAGGTGACATTGGAGTATCTAGGTGACATTAGGGTTTTGGTTGATGTGTGTCTTAAGGTGTTATTTTACTACGAACTCTAGGGCTGTTTGTGACACTTATAGGAATAGCCCAATGGATTGATCGGAAAGAATAACTTTGAGGTGGTTTCGTACCCTACAATAATCTCTTCGTTTGTTCTCCGCTATTAGTGACTTTGGAGTGACTCTTTGTTGCATGTTGAGGGATAGTTATGTGATCCAATTATGTTATTATTGTTGAGAGAACTTGCACTAGTGAAAGTATGAACCCTAGGCCTTGTTTTAACGCATTGCAATACCGTTTGTGCTCACTTTTATCACTTGTTACCTTGCTGTTTTTATATTTTCAGATTACAAAAACTTATATCTACCATCCATATTGCACTTGTATCACCATCTCTTCGCCGAACTAGTGCACCTATACAATTTACCATTGTATTGGGTGTGTTGGGGACACAAGAGACTCTTTGTTATTTGGTTGCAGGGTTGTTTGAGAGAGACCATCTTCATCCTACGCCTCCCACGGATTGATAAACCTTAGGTCATCCACTTGAGGGAAATTTGCTACTGTCCTACAAACCTCTGCACTTGGAGTCCCAACAACGTCTACAAGAAGAAGGTTGTGTAGTAGACATCAAAGATCTTTATCGGTCAAACCGCATAACAACATACGTTGTTCCCTTTGTCATCGGTATGTTACTTGCCCGAGATTCGATCGTCGGTATCTCAATACCTAGTTCAATCTCGTTACCGGCAAGTCTCTTTACTCATTCCGTAATACATCATCCCGCAACTAACTCATTAGTCACATTGCTTGCAAGGCTTATAGTGATGTGCATTACCGAGAGGGCCCAGAGATACCTCTCCGATACACAGAGGGACAAATCCTAATCTTGATTCATGCCAACCCAACAAACACCTTCGGAAACACCTGTAGAGCATCTTTATAATCACCCATTTACGTTGTGACGTGTTCCTCTGGATATTCGGGAGTTGCACAATCTCATAGTTCGAGGAACATGTATAAGTCATGAAGAAAGCAGTAGCAATAAAACTGTAACGATCACAATGCTAAGCTAATGAATGGGTCTTGTCCATCACATCATTCTCCTAATGATGTGATCCCGTTCATCAAATGACAACACATGTCTATGGCCAGGAAACAATAACCATCTTTGATGAACAAGCTAGTCAAGTAGAGGCATACTAGGGACACATTGTTTTGTCTATGTATTCACACATGTATGAAGTTTCCGGTTAATACAATTCTAGCATGAATAATAAACATTTATCATGAAATAAGGAAATAAATAATAACTTTATTATTGCCTCTAGGGCATATTTCCTTCAGTCTCCCACTTGCACTAGAGTCAATAATCTAGTTCACATCGCCATGTGATTTAACATCAATAGTTCACATTTTTATGTGGTTAACACCCATAGTTCACATCGACATGTGACCAACACCCAAAGGGTTTACTAGAGTCAGTAATCTAGTTCACATATGTGATTAACACCCAAAGAGTACTAAGGTGTGATCATGTTTTGATTGTGAGATAATTTTAGTCAACGGGTCTGTCACATTCAGATCCGTAAGTATTTTGCAAATTTTTATGTCTACAATGCTCTGCACGGAGCTACTCTAGCTAATAGCTCCCACTTTCAATATGTATCTAGATCGAGACTTAGAGTCATCTAGATCGGTGTCAAAGCTTGTATCTACGTAACTCTTTACGACGAACTCTTTATCACCTCCATAACCGAGAAATATTTCCTTAGTCCACTAAGGATAATTTTGACCGATGTCCAGTGATCTACTCCTAGATCACTATTGTACCCTCTTGCCAAACTCTTGGTGAGGTACACAACAGATCTGGTACACAACATGGCATACTTTATAGAACCTATGGTTGAGGCATAGTGAATGACTTTCATTCTCTTTCTATCTTCTGCCGTGGTCGGGCTTTGAGTCTTACTCAATTTCACACCTTGTAACACAGGCAAGAACTCTTTCTTTGACTGTTCCATTTTGAACTACTTCAAAATCTTGTCAAGGTATGTACTCAGTGGAAAAACTTACCAAGCATCTTGATCTATCTCTATAGATCTTGATGCTCAATATGTAAGCAGCTTCACCAAGGTCTTTCTTTGAAAAACTCCTTTCAAATACTCCTTTATGCTTTCCAGAAAATTCTACATTATTTCCGATCAATAATATGTCATTCACATATATCTATCACAAATGTTGTAGTGCTCCCACTCACTTTCTTGTAAATACACGCTTCACCGCAAGTCTGTATAAAACTATATGCTTTGATCAACTCATCAAAGCGTATATTCCAACTCCGAGATGCTTGCACCAGTCCATAGATGGATCGCTGGAGCTTGCATATTTTGTTAGTATCCTTTGGATCGATAAAACCTTCAGGTTGCATCATATACAGCTCTTCTTCCAGAAATCCATTCAGGAATGCAGTCTTTACATCCATTTGCCAAATTTCATAATCATAAAATGCGGCAATTGCTAACATGATTTGGACAGACTTTAAGCATAGATACGAGTGAGAAACTCTCATCGTAGTCAACACCTTGAACTTGTCGAAAACCTTTTGCGACAATTCTAGCTTTGTAGATAGTAACACTACTATCAGCGTCCGTCTTCCTCTTGAAGATCCATTTATTTTCTATGGCTTGCCGATCATCGGGCAAGTCAACCAAAGTCCACACTTTGTTCTCATACATGGATCCCATCTCAGATTTCATGGCCTTAAGCCATTTCACGGAATCTGGGCTCATCATCGCTTCCTCATAGTTCGTAGGTTTGTCATGGTCAAGTAACATGACCTCCAGAACAGGATTACCGTACCACTCTGGTGCGGATTGTGCTCTGGTTGATCTACGAAGTTCTGCAGTAACTTGATCCGAAGTTTCATGATCATCATCATTAACTTCCTCACTAATTGGTGTAGGAATCACTGGAACAGATTTCTGTGATGACCTACTTTCCAATTCGGGAGAAGGTACAATTACCTCATCAAGTTCCACTTTCCTCCCACTCACTTCTTTCGAGAGAAACTCCTTCTCTAGAAAGGACCCATTCTTAGCAACAAAGATCTTGCCTTCGGATCTGTGATAGAAGGTGTACCCAACAGTTTCTTTTGGGTATCCTATGAAGACGCACTTCTCCGATTTGGGTTCGAGCTTATCAGGCTGAAACTTTTTCACAAAAGCAACGCAACCCCAAACTTTAAGAAACGACAGCTTTGGTTTCTAGCCAAACCATAGTTCATACGGTGTTGTCTCAACGGATTTAGATGGTGCCCTATTTAACGTGAATGTAGCTATCTCTAATGCATAACCCCAAAACAATATTGGTAAATCGGTAAGAGACATCATAGATCGCACCATATCAAATAAAGTGCGGTTACGATGTTCGGACACACCATTACGCTGTGGTGTTCCAGGTGGCGTGAACTTTGTGAAACTATTTCACATTGTTTTAACTGAAGGCCAAACTCGTAACTCAAATATTCGCTTCCGCGATCAGATCATAGAAACTTTATTTTCTTGTTACGATGATTCTCCACTTCACTCTGAAATTCTTTGAACTTTTCAAATGTTTCAGACTTGTGTTTCCGTTAAGTAGATATACCCATATCTGCTCAAATCATCTGTGAAGGTCAGAAAATAACGATACATGTCGCGAGCCTCAACACTCATTGGACTGCATACATCAGTATGTATTACTTCCAATAAGTCAGTAGCTTGCTCCATTGTTCCGGAGAACGGTGTTCTAGTCATCTTGCCTATGAGGCATGGTTCGCAAGTATCATATGATTCATAATCAAGTGATTCCAAAAGTCCATCGGCATGGAGTTTCTTCATGCGCTTTACACCAATATGACCTAAACAGCAGTGCCACAAATGTGTTGCACTATCATTATTAACTTTGCATCTTTTGGCTTCAATATTATGAATATGTGTATCACTACGATCGAGATCCAACAAACTATTTTTATTGGGTGTATGGCCATCGAAGGTTTTATTCATGTAAACAGAATAACAATTATTCTTTGACTTTAAATGAATAACCGTATTGCAATAAACATGATCAAATCATATTCATGCTCAACGTAAACACCAAATAACATTTATTTAGGTTTCAACACTAATCCCGAAAGTATAGGGACTGTGCGATGATGATCATATCAATCTTGGAACCACTTCCAACACACATCGTCACTTCACCCTTAACTAGTCTCAATTCATTCTACAACTCCCGTTTCGAGTTACTAATCTTAGCAACTGAACCGGTATCAAATACCCAGGGGTTGCTATGAGCACTAGTAAAGTACACATCAATAATCTGTATATCAAATATACCTTTGTTCACTTTGCCATCCTTCTTATCCGCCAAGTATTTGGGGCAGTTCCGCTGCCAGTGACCAGTCCCTTTGCAGTAGAAGCACTTAGTCTCAGGCTTAGGTCCAGACTTGGGCTTCTTCACTTGAGCAGCAACTTGCTTGCCGCTCTTCTTGAAGTTCCCCTTCTTCCCTTTGCCCTTTTTCTTGAAACTAGTGGTCTTGTCAACCATCAACACTTGATGCCTTTTCTTGATTTCTACCCTCGCCGATTTCAGCATAGCGAAGAGCTTGGGAATCGTTTCCGTTATCCCTTGCACATTATAGTTCATCATGAAGTTCTAATAACTTGGTGATAGTGACTAGAGAATTCTGTCAATCACTATCTTATCTGGAAGATTAACTCTCACTTGATTCAAGTAATTGTAGTACCCAGACAATCTGAGCACATGCTTATTGGTTGAGCTATTATCGTCCATCTTGTAGGCAAAGTACTGTCAGAGGTCTCATACCTCTCGACACGGGCATGAGTATGAAATGCCAATTTCAACTCTTGAAACATCTTATATGCTCCATGGCGTTCAGAACAATTTTTGAAGTCCCAGTTCTAAGCCGTAAATCATGGTGCACATAAACTATCAAGTAGTCATCATATCGAGCTTTGCCAAACGTTCATAACGTCTGCATTTGCTCCTGCAATAGTTCTGTCACCTAGCGGTGCATCAAGGACATAATGAAGGAAATGTGCCCTAGAGGCAATAATAAAGTTATTATTTATTTCTTTATATCATGATAAATGTTTATTATTCATGCTAGAATTGTATTAACCAGAAACATAATACATGTGTGAATACATAGACAAACATAGTGTCACTAGTATGCCTCTACTTGACTAGCTCGTTGATCAAAGATGGTTATGTTTCCTAGCCATAGACATGAGTTGTCATTCGATTAACAGGATCACATCATTAGGAGAATGATGTGATTGACTTGACCCATTCCGTTAGCTTAGCACACGATCGTTTAATATTCTGCTATTGCTTTCTTCATGACTTATACATGTTCCTATGACTATGAGATTATGCAACTCCCGTTTACCAGAGGAACACTTTGTGTGCTACCAAACGTCACAACATAACTGGGTGATTATAAAGGTGCTCTACAGGTGTCTCCGAAGGTACTTGTTGGGTTGGCGTATTTCGAGATTAGGATTTGTCACTCCGATTGTCGGAGAGGTATCTCTGGGCCCACTCGGTAATGCACATCACTTAAGCCTTGCAAGCATTGCAACTAATGAGTTAGTTGCGGGATGATGTATTACGAAACGAGTAAAGAGACTTACCGGTAACGAGATTGAACTAGGTATTGAGATACCGACGATCGAATCTCGGGCAAGTAACATACCGATGACAAAGGGAACAACATATGTTGTTATGCGGTCTGACCGATAAAGATCTTTGTAGAATATGTGGGAGCCAATATGAGCATCCAGGTTCCGCTATTGGTTATTGACCGGAGACGTGTCTCCTTCATGTCTACGTAGTTCTCGAACCCGTAGGGTCCGCACGCTTAAAGTTCGATGACGGTTATATTATGAGTTTATGTGTTTTGATGTACCGAAGGTAGTTCAGAGTCCCGGATGAGATCGGGGACATGACGAGGAGTCTCGAAATGGTCGAGACGTAAAGATCGATATATTGGACGACTATATTCGGACATCGGAAAGGTTCCGAGTGATTCGGGTATTTTTCGGAGTACCGGAGAGTTACGGGAATTCGCCGGGGAGTATATGGGCCTTATTGGGCTTTAGGGGACAGAGAGAGGAGAGGCTAGGCGCCCCCCCAAGGCCTAGTCTGAATTGGACTAGGGGGAGGGGCTGCGCCCCCTCCTTCCTTCTCTTCTCTCTCCCCTTTCCTTGACTCCTACTCCTACTACTTGGAAGGGGGGGAATCCTACTCCCGGTGGGAGTAGGACTCCTCCTGGCGCGCCTCCTCCTGGCCGGCCACACCTCCTCCCTTGTTCCTTTATATACGGGGGCAGAGGGGCACCCCAAAGACACAACAATTGATCGTTTGATCTTTTAGCCGTGTGCGGTGCCCCCCTCCACCATAGTCCACCTCGATAATACTGTAGCGTTGCTTAGGCGAAGCCCTGCGTCGGTAGAACATCATCATCGTCACCACGCCGTCATGCTGACGAAACTCTCCCTCAACACTCGGCTGGATCGGAGTTCGAGGGACGTCATCGGGCTGAACGTCTGCTGAACTCGGAGGTGTCGTGCGTTCGGTACTTGATCGGTCGGATCGTGAAGACGTACGACTACATCAACCGCGTTGTGCTAACGCTTCCGCTTTCAGTCTACGAGGGTACGTGGACAACACTCTCCCCTCTCGTTGCTATGCATCACCATGATCTTGCGTGTGCGTAGATTTTTTTTTGAAATTACTACGTTCCCCAACAGTGGCATCCGAGCCCAGTTTTGTGCGTAGATGTTATATGCACGAGTAGAACACAAGTGAGTTGCGGGCGATATAAGTTATACTGCTTACCAGCATGTCATACTTTGGTTCGGCGGTATTGTTGGATGAAGCGGCCCAGACCGACATTACGCATACGCTTACGCGAGACTGGTTTTACTGCCGTGCTATGCACACAGGTGACTAGCGGGTGTCAGTTTCTCCAACTTTAGTTGAACCGAGTGTGGCTATGCCCGGTCCTTGTGAAGGTTAAAACAGCACCAACTTGACAAACTATCGTTGTGGTTTTGATGCGTAGGTAAGAACGGTTCTTGGTCATCTCGTAGCAGCCACGTAAAACTTGCAACAACAAAGTAGAGGACGTCTAACTTGTTTTTGCAGGGCATGTTGTGATGTGATATGGTCAAGACGTGATGAGATATAAGTTGTTGTATGAGATGATCATGTTTTGTTGAAGTTATCGGCAACTGGCAAAAGCCTTATGGTTGTCTCTTTATTGCATAAGATGCAAGCGCCAAATAATTGCTTTACTTTATCGCTATGCGATAGCAATAGTTACAAGAGCAATAGTTGGCGAGACGACCATGTGACGACACATTGATATAGATCAAGATGATGGAGATCATGGTGTCATGCCGGTGACGATGGAGATCATGACGATGCTTTGGAGATGGAGATCAAAGGCACAAGATGATGATGGCCATATCATGTCACATATTATGATTGCATGTGATGTTTATCTTTTATACATCTTAACTTGCTTTGCTTGATGGTAGCATTATAAGATGATCTCTCACTAAATTATCAAGGTATAAGTGTTCTCCCTGAGTATGCACCGTTGTGGAAGTTCTTTGTGCTGAGACACCACGTGATGATCGGGTGTGATAGGCTCTACGTTCAAATACAACGGGTGCAAAACAGTTGCACACGCGGAATACTCAGGTTAAACTTGACGAGCCTAGCATATAACAGCTATGGCCTCGGAACACTGAGACCGAAAGGTCGAGCGTGAATCATATAGTAGATATGATCAACATAGTGATGTTCACCATTGAAACTACTCCATCTCACGTGATGATCGGACATGGTTAGTTGATATGGGTCACGTGATCACTTAGAGGATTAGAGGGATGTCTATCTAAGTGGGAGTTCTTAAGTAATATGATTAACTGAACTTTAATTTATCATGAACTTAGTCCTGGTAGTATTAGCATATCTATGTTGTAGATCAATAGCTCGCGTTTAGCTCCCATGTTTATTTTGATATGTTCCTAGAGAAAACTAAGTTGAAAGATGTTAGTAGCAATGATGCGGATTGGATCCGTGATCTGGGGATTATCCTCATTGCTGCACAGAAGAATTATGTCCTTGATGCACCGCTAGGTGACAGACCTATTGCAGGAGCAAATGCAGACGTTATGAACGTTTGGCAAGCTCAATATGATGACTACTTGATAGTTTAGTGCACCATCCTTAAAGGCTTAGAATCGGGACTTCAAAGACGTTTTGAACGTCATGGACCATATGAGATGTTCCAGGAGTTGAAGTTAATATTTCAAGCAAATACCCGAGTTGAGAGATATGAGGTCTCCAACAAGTTCTATAGCTAAAAGATGGAGGAGAATAGCTCAAGCAGTGAGCATGTGCTCAGATTGTCTGGGTACTACAATCGCTTGAATCATGGGAGTTAATCTTCCAGATAAAATAGTGATTGACAGAATTCTCTAATCACCATCACCAAGTTAGTAGAACTTCGTGATGAACTATAGTATGCAAGGGATGACGAAAACAATTCCCAAGCTCTTCGCAATGCTAAAATTGGCGAAGGTAGAAATCAAGAAAAACATCAAGTGTTGATGGTTGACAAGACCACTAGTTTCAAGAAAAGGGGAAAAGGGAAGAAGGGGAACTTCAAGAAGAACGGCAAGCAAGTTGCTGCTCAAGTGAAGAAGCCCAAGTCTGGACCTAAGCCTGAGACTAAGTGCTTATGCTGCAAAGGAACTGGTCACTGGAAGCGGAACTACCCCAAGTATTTGGCAGATAAGAAGGATGGCAAAGTGAACAAAGGTATATTTGATATACAGATTATTGATGTGTATTTTACTAGTGTTCGTAGCAACCCTTCGGTATTTGATACTGGTTTAGTTGCTAAGAGTAGTAACTCGAAACGGGAGTTGCAGAATGAACAGAGGGTGAAGTGACAATGTGTGTTGGAAGTAGTTCCAAGATTGATATGATCATCATCGCACACTCCCTATACTTTCGGGATTAGTGTTGAACCTAAATAAGTGTTATTTGGTGTTTGCGTTGAGCATGAATATGATTTGATCATGTTTATTGCAATACGGTTATTCATTTAAGTTAGAGAATAATTGTTGTTCTGTTTACATGAATAAAACCTTATATGGTTACACACCCAATGAAAATGGTTCATTGGATCTCGGTCGTAGTGATACACATATTCATAATATTGAAGCCAAAAGATGCAAAGTTAATAATGATAGTGCCACTTATTTGTGGCACTGCCGTTTAGGTCATATTGGTGTAAAGCGCATGAAGAAACTCCATGCTGATGGGCTTTTAGAATCACTTGATTACGAATCACTTGATGCTTGCGAACCATGCCTCTTGGGCAAGATGACTAAAACGCCGTTCTCCGGAACAATGGAGCGAGCAACAGATTTGTTGGAAATCATACACTCTGATGTATGTGGTCCGATGAATATTGAGGCTCGCGGCAGGTATTGTTATTTTCAGACCTTCACAGATGATTTGAGCAGATATGGGTATATCTACTTGATGAAACATAAAATCTGAAACATTTGAAAAGTTCATATAATTTCAGAGTAAAGTAGAAAATCATCGTAACAAGAAAATAAAGTTTCTACGATCTGATCGTGGAGGAGAATATTTGAGTTACGAGTTTGGTCTTCATTTGAAACAATGCGGAATAGTTTCGCAACTCACGCCACCTGGAACACCACAGCGTAATGGTGTGTCCAGACGTCATAACCGTACTTTATTAGATATGGTGCAATCTATGATGTTTCTTACCAATCTACCACTATCGTTTTGGGGTTATGCATTAGAGACAGCTGCATTCACGTTAAAAAGGGCACCATCTAAATCCGTTGAGATGAGACCTTATGAACTGTGGTTTGGCAAGAAACCAAAGTTGTCGTTTCTTAAAGTTTGGGGTTGCGATGCTTATAAGAAAAAGTTTCATCCTGATAAGCTCAAACCCAAATCGGAGAAATGTGTCTTCATAGGATACCCAAAGTAGACAATTGGGTACACCTTCTATCACAGATCTGAAGGCAAGACATTCGTTGCTAAGAATGGATCCTTTCTAGAGAAGGAGTTTCTCTCGAAAGAAGTGAGTGGGAGGAAAGTAGAACTTGATGAGGTAACTGTACCTACTCCCTTATTGGAAAGTAGTTCATCACAGAAATCTGTTCCTGTGACTACTACACCAATTAGTGAGGAAGCTAATGATGATGATCATGTAACTTCAGATCAAGTTACTACCGAACCTCGTAGGTAAACCAGAGTGAGATCCGCACCAGAGTGGTACGGTAATCCTGTTCTGGAGGTCATGTTACTTGACCATGACGATCCTACGAACTATGAGGAAGCGATGATGAGCCCAGATTCCGCGAAATGGTTTGAGGCCATGAAATCTGAGATGGGATCCATATATGAGAACAAAGTATGGACTTTGGTTGACTTTCCCGATGATCGGCAAGCCATAGAAAATAAATGGATCTTCAAGACGAAGACGGACGCTGATAGTAGTGTTACTATCTACAAAGCTAGAATTGTCGCAAAAGATTTTCGACAAGTTCAAGATGTTGACTACGATGAGAGTTTCTCACTCGTATCTATGCTTAAAGTCTGTCCGAATCATGTTAGCAATTGCCGCATTTTATGAAATCTGGCAAATGGATAACAAAAACTGCAATCCTTAAATGGATTTCTGGAAGAAGAGTTGTATATGATGCAACCAGAAGGTTTTGTCAATCCTAAAGGTGCTAACAAAATATGCAAGCTCCAGCGATCCATCTATGGACTGGTGTAAGCATCTCGGAGTTGGAATATACGCTTTGATAAGTTGATCAAAGCATATAGTTTTATACATACTTGCGGTGAAGCCTGTATTTACAAGAAAGTGAGTGGGAGTACTACAACATTTGTGATAGATATATGTGAATGACATATTGTTGATCGGAAATAATGTAGAATTATTCTGCAAAGCATAAAGGAGTGTTTGAAAGGAGTTTTTCAAAGAAAGACCTCGGTGAAGCTGCTTACATATTGAGCATCAAGATCTATAGAGATAGATCAAGACGCTTGATAAGTTTTTTCAATGAGTACATACCTTGACAAGATTTTGAAGTAGTTCAAAATGGAACAGTCAAAGAAAGAGTTCTTGCCTGTGTTACAAGGTGTGAAATTGAGTAAGACTCAAAGCCAGACCACGGCAGAAGATAGAAAGAGAATGAAAGTCATTCCCTATGCCTTGGCCATAGGTTCTATAAAGTATGCCATGCTGTGTACCAGATCTATTGTATACCCTACACTGATTTTGGCAAGGGAGTACAATAGTGATCTAGGAGTAGATCACTGGACAACGGTCAAAATTATCCTTAGTGGAATAAGGATATGTTTCTCGATTATGGAGGTGACAAAAAGGGTTCGTCGTAAAGGGTTACGTCGATGCAAATTTTGACACTGATCCAGATGACTCTAAGTCTCAATCTGGATACATATTGAAAGTGGGAGCAATTAGCTAGAGTAGCTCTGTGCAGAGCATTGTAGACATAGAAATTTGCAAAATACTTACGAATCTGAATGTGACAGACCCGTTGACTAAAATTATCTCACAAGCAAAACATGATCACACCTTAGTACTCTTTGGGTGTTAATCACATAGCGATGTGAACTAGATTATTGACTCTAGTAAACCCTTTGGGTGTTGGTCACATGACGATGTGAGCTATGGGTGTTAATCACATGGTGATGTGAACTATTGATTTTAAATCACATGGCGATGTGATCTAGATTATTGACTCTAGTGCAAGTGGGAGACTGAAGGAAATATGCCCTAGAGGCAATAATAAAGTTATTATTTATTTCTTTATATCATGATAAATGTTTATTATTCATGCTAGAATTGTATTAACCAGAAACATAATACATGTGTGAATACATAGACAAACATAGTGTCACTAGTATGCCTCTACTTGACTAGCTCGTTGATCAAAGATGGTTATGTTTCCTAGCCATAGACATGAGTTGTCATTCGATTAACAGGATCACATCATTAGGAGAATGATGTGATTGACTTGACCCATTCCGTTAGCTTAGCACACGATCGTTTAATATTCTGCTATTGCTTTCTTCATGACTTATACATGTTCCTATGACTATGAGATTATGCAACTCCCGTTTACCAGAGGAACACTTTGTGTGCTACCAAACGTCACAACATAACTGGGTGATTATAAAGGTGCTCTACAGGTGTCTCCGAAGGTACTTGTTGGGTTGGCGTATTTCGAGATTAGGATTTGTCACTCCGATTGTCGGAGAGGTATCTCTGGGCCCACTCGGTAATGCACATCACTTAAGCCTTGCAAGCATTGCAACTAATGAGTTAGTTGCGGGATGATGTATTACGAAACGAGTAAAGAGACTTACCGGTAACGAGATTGAACTAGGTATTGAGATACCGACGATCGAATCTCGGGCAAGTAACATACCGATGACAAAGGGAACAACATATGTTGTTATGCGGTCTGACCGATAAAGATCTTTGTAGAATATGTGGGAGCCAATATGAGCATCCAGGTTCCGCTATTGGTTATTGACCGGAGACGTGTCTCCTTCATGTCTACGTAGTTCTCGAACCCGTAGGGTCCGCACGCTTAAAGTTCGATGACGGTTATATTATGAGTTTATGTGTTTTGATGTACCGAAGGTAGTTCAGAGTCCCGGATGAGATCGGGGACATGACGAGGAGTCTCGAAATGGTCGAGACGTAAAGATCGATATATTGGACGACTATATTCGGACATCAGAAAGGTTCCGAGTGATTCGGGTATTTTTCGGAGTACCGGAGAGTTACGGGAATTCGCCGGGGAGTATATGGGCCTTATTGGGCTTTAGGGGAAAGAGAGAGGAGAGGCTGGGCGCCCCCCCAAGGCCTAGTCTGAATTGGACTAGGGGGAGGGGCTGCGCCCCCTCCTTCCTTCTCTTCTCTCTCCCCTTTCCTTGACTCCTACTCCTACTACTTGGAAGGGGGGGAATCCTACTCCCGGTGGGAGTAGGACTCCTCCTGGCGCGCCTCCTCCTGGCCGGCCACACCTCCTCCCTTGTTCCTTTATATACGGGGGCAGAGGGGCACCCCAAAGACACAACAATTGATCGTTTGATCTTTTAGCCGTGTGCGGTGCCCCCCTCCACCATAGTCCACCTCGATAATACTGTAGCGTTGCTTAGGCGAAGCCCTGCGTCGGTAGAACATCATCATCGTCACCACGCCGTCATGCTGACGAAACTCTCCCTCAACACTCGGCTGGATCGGAGTTCGAGGGACGTCATCGGGCTGAACGTCTGCTGAACTCGGAGGTGTCGTGCGTTCGGTACTTGATCGGTCGGATCGTGAAGACGTACGACTACATCAACCGCGTTGTGCTAACGCTTCCGCTTTCAGTCTACGAGGGTACGTGGACAACACTCTCCCCTCTCGTTGCTATGCATCACCATGATCTTGCGTGTGCGTAGATTTTTTTTTGAAATTACTACGTTCCCCAACACATAATACTTCTGTGCAGCAATGAGGTTAATCCTCAGATCACGGACCAAGTCCGCATCATTGCTACTAACATTTTTCAACTTAGTTTTCTCTAGGAACATATCAAAATATAGGGAAGCAACAACGCAAGCTATTGATCTACAACATTATTTGCAAAATAGTATCAGGACTAAGTTCATGATAAATTAAAGTTCAATTAATCATATTACTTAAGAACTCCCACTTAGAAAGACATCCCTCTAATCATCTAAGTGATCACGTGATCCAAATCAACTAAACCATGTCCGATCATCACGTGAGATGGAGTAGTTTTCAATGGTGAACATCACTATGTTGATCATATCTTCTATATGATTCACGCTCGACCTTTCGGTCTCAGTGTTCCGAGGCCATATCTGCATATGCTAGGCTCGTCAAGTTTAACCTGAGTATTCTGCGTGTGCAAAACTGTCTTGCACCCGTTGTATTTGAACGTAGAGCTTATCACATCCGATCATCACGTGGTGTCTCAGCACGAAGAACTTTCACAACGGTGCATACTCAGGGAGAACACTTATACCTTGAAATTTAGTGAGAGATCATCTTATAAAGCTACCACCGAACTAAGCAAAATAAGATGTATAAAAGATAAACATCACATGCAATCATAATATGTGACATGATATGGCCATCATCATCTTGTGCCTTTGATCTCCATCTCTAAAGCATCGTCATGATCTCCTTCGTCACCGGCATGACACCATGATCTCCATCATCTTGATCTATATCAATGTGTCGTCACATGGTCGTCTCGCCAACTATTGCTCTTGCAACTATTGCTATCGCATAGCGATAAAGTAAAGCAATTATTTGACGCTTGCATCTTATGTAATAAAGAGACAACCATAAGGCTTTTGCCAGTTGCCGATAACTTCAACAAAACATGATCATCTCATACAACAACTTATATCTCATCACGTCTTGACCATATCACATCACAACATGCCCTGCAAAAACAAGTTAGACGTCCTCTACTTTGTTGTTGCAAGTTTTACGTGGCTGCTACGGGCTGAGCAAGAACCGTTCTTACCTACGCATCAAAACCACAACGATAGTTCGTCAAGTTAGTGTTGTTTTAACCTTCTCAAGGACCGGGCGTAGCCACACTCGGTTCAACTAAAGTTGGATAAACTGACACCCGCTAGCCACCTGTGTGCAAAGCACGTCGGTAGAACCAGTCTCGCGTAAGCGTACGCATAATGTCGGTCCGGGCCACTTCATCCAACAATATCGCCGAACCAAAGTATGACATGCTGGTAAGCAGTATGACTTGTATCGCCCACAACTCACTTATGTTCTACTCGTGCATATAACATCTACGCATAAAACCTGGCTCTGATACCACTGTTGGGGAACGCAGTAATTTTAAAAAATTTCCTACGCACACACAGGATCATGGTGATGCATAGCAATGAGAGGGGAGAGTGTGTCCACATACCCTCGTAGACCGAAAGCGGAAGCGTTATGACAACGGGGTTGATGTAGTCGTACGTCTTCACGATCCGACCGATCCAAGTACCGAACGTATGACACCTCCGAGTTCAGCACACGTTCAGCTCGATGACGTCCCACGAACTCCGATCCAGCAGAGCTTTGCGGGAGAGTTCCGTCAGCAAGATGGCGTGATGACGGTGTTGATGATGCTACCGACGCAGGGCTTCGCCTAAGCACCGCTACGTTATTACCGAGGTGGAATATGGTGGAGGGGGCACCACACACGGCTAAGAGAAATGATCAATTGTTGTGTCTATGGGGTGCCCCTTGTCCACGTATATAAAGGATGGAGGGAGGAGGAGGACGGCCCTCACAGGGCGCGCCCAAGTGTGGAGTCCTACTAGGACTCCCTAGTCCTAGTAGGATTCCTCCTCCCATATGGAATAGGAAAAAGGGAAGGGAGAAGGAGAAGGAAGGAAGGGGGCTCCCCCCTCCCTAGTCCAATTCGTACCAGTCCATGGGGAGGGGTGCGGCCACCCTTTGAGGCCTTTCTCTCCTTTCCTGTATGGCCCATTAAGGCCCAATACGAATTCCGGTAACTCTCCGGTACTTCAAAAAATACCCGAATCACTCGGAACCTTTCCGGTGTCCGAATATAGTCGTCCAATATATCGATCTTTACGTCTCGACCATTTCGAGACTCCTCGTCTTGTCCCCGATCTCATCCGGGACTCCGAACTATCTTCGGTACATCAAAACACATAAACTCATAATACAAATCATCACCGAACGTTAAGCGTGCGGACCCTACGGGTTCGAGAACTATGTAGACATGACCGAGACACGTCTCCGGTCAATAACCAATAGCGGAACCTGGATGATCATATTGGCTTCTACATATTCTACGAAGATCTTTATCGGTCGAACCGCATAACAACATACGTTGTTCCCTTTGTCATCTGTATGTTACTTGCCCGAGATTCGATCGTCGTTATCTCAATACCTAGTTCAATCTCGTTACCGGCAAGTCTCTTTACTCGTTCCGTAATACATCATCCCGCAACTAACTCATTAGTCACATTGCTTGCAAGGCTTATAGTGATGTGCATTACCGAGAGGGCCCAGAGATACCTCTCTGATACACGGAGTGACAAATCCTAATCTTGATTCATGCCAACCCAACAAACACCTTCGGAAACACCTGTAGAGCATCTTTATAATCACCCATTTACATTTTGACGTTTGATTGCACACAAAGTGTTCCTCCGGATATTCGGGAGTTGCACAATCTCATAGTCCGAGGAACATGTATAAGTCATGAAGAAAGCAGTAGCAATAAAACTGTAACGATCACAATGCTAAGCTAATGAATGGGTCTTGTCCATCACATCATTCTCCTAATGATGTGATCCCGTTCATCAAATGACAACACATGTCTATGGCTAGGAAACATAACCATCTTTGATGAACAAGCTAGTCAAGTAGAGGCATACTAGGGACACATTGTTTTGTCTATGTATTCACACATGTATGAAGTTTCCGGTTAATACAATTCTAGCATGAATAATAAACATTTATCATGAAATAAGGAAATAAATAATAACTTTATTATTGCCTCTAGGGCATATTTCCTTCATGTGGTGATGTAGCGGCGGCAACGAGTAGGAGGAGCATCCTATTTAACAAAGAAATTTTCCGGTTGAACAAAATCTTATGGCCAGAAACACACGCCTAGAGCAAGATTTTCATATAAAATTAAATCTGGCCAAAACTATTGCATTTGGGTATTGTGCCTTAGCATCATACATGTATTGTTCGTAGAGTCGTCGAACAAGGTGTAACTCTTCGTTTATTCTTTAAATTGAGATCTAAATCCTTGTATTTATAACTATGACTTGTTAGCATATGTTTGTGCATATTATTGGCCTTACAATCATCAAATATCGCCCCCCTGCGCTAAAAAAAATCCTAACAACAAATGGAAAGTAAATGTCTCGTGACACAATTACACCGATGTACTTTCCATGTTTGTATGTGTCCTTCATAGGATGTGGTGAAGAACCATCTTTTACAAGAACAACAAAAAAAAATCCCGCTTGAATAAATGCTTAACACTACAAACACATGTCGAGGGCAGGGTTTTCATATAAAAATGAAATTTAGTCAAAACTATTGCATTTTGTGTCATGCCTTAACATCATACGTACTAGTAGTTATGGAATGTCAAAATTCAGATGATATTATTGATTTCTACACGCACACAATTTCCCTGATGCGTGAGTGCGAGATGGAAGAGAGACAGAAAGAGTGGCCAACGTCAAATGCGATGTCGACGAACATGGTAACGACCAAATCAGGCGCCGGTGCGGGTTGAGGTGCTAGTGAGAGCTCAAACAGGAAGCTTCACAACGGGTTTGAAGCATGGTGAGAAGGGGTTGTACAAAAGAAACCCACATGGGGAGAGGGTAGAAGAAACCCACGTGGTGAGAAGGACGAAAATGTATCAGGGGAGGGTTGGACAAAAGAGCGGTATGGGGAGGGGCAAAGACTAAGTAATTTTTCAGTAGCAGAGGTTATGTTTCATGCACTCCCTCTTTTGGTAAATTGTGTGCTTGTGTTCTTCATAGTTAAACTTTGATCTCAATCTTTCCAATTTGTTTGCTTGTAGTTACAAAAATCACAGCAGTAAAAAAGTGTATCTAAATCTGCGTGATTTGTTTCACATAATGCACGTATCGTTGAGAGAATCGTTAAATATGATGCCATTTTTTCAAAACATACAGGGAATTACATAACATTGTCATTACAACCATTCATGGATCTTCGTTTTGCATAATACATCCAAGGATTTTCATCTATGACTTACTAGTATGTGTATGTGCACACTATTGACATTACAATCATCCGAAGATGGTCCGGAGAAACAAAACAATCACCTGAAGATATACAAGAGGCATTTATTCTCAAACGCTAAATGGAAAGTAAGTGCCTCATGACACATCCACGTTGATGTATTTTTTCCTATTTGTACGCGAGTGGCACTTCCGCACGATTAAACCATCCTATTTTACTAAGAGATTCCCTGGTTGAACAAAAACTTACACCCACAAATACTCGCCAAGGGCAAGATGTCCATATGAAAATGGAATCTGGCCACGACTATTGCATTTGTTGCCGTGCCTTAGAATCATACTAGTTGTCACCCAATGTTAAAAATGCCGATAATTCGATCGATTTCTAAAGAATAGAATGCAACGTTGCCAAATCTCATGCATTCCGGATAAAGTCACAACCTTCATTTAACCATGACAAATATTTTGGAATGGAGAAGGTACTTTGTTAGGATCTTATGAATATTTTTTTCCCCAAATGATAAGTAGCACACGAAGTAGCACCGCCCTGACGTTTTTATAACTATAAAATTGTCATTAAAAAATAGAAATAAACTAAAACTTGCGATACTTCATGACTAAAGTTGCCGTACGTCCTCGGGTAACTAAAATTGCTATAAAAAAATGTCAGGGCGGAATTGTTTTATGCAGACACTTATCAGGAGGGTCCTTTTTTTAAACCACATACGTATTACTAACAACATGCATGCTCACCTTTCTCCTTCATCCACATTAAAAAAACTAGATGGAAAATTAGTGTGACCGTAAGTAATGCCGGAGTAGTACAAGTCTGTTTTACTTTCCACAAAACGAACCTGGAGGCACGGGCCCGTTTCTCGCCATCTGCTAGACACGGAACCGGTGCACGTCCACAGCCACATGTCAGTGCGTACATCGTGGTCCAGGTGAAGTGAGAGTATGGGCATCAGGATTGGTCCACATGTCAGTGCGTACGTTAGCGCGCAGCGCAACAATGGCTGATCTGATGGATCACGTCTCCCGCATCTCATGATAGCGCGGATGACACATGCAAATCATTTTGAACGGAGCCAAAGCTACCTTTTGTTTCTTTTGACCCTGCGATGCGACGGATCACTGGGTCTGGGTACGTACCTCTCCTGCGCCATGATTGTTCGCTTCGCTGACTAGTGACTAGTCTTGTTTGTTCGGTTCTTCATCCCCTCTCTCCGACGACAATGATGATTAATTAAGAGGGCCGACGTGACATTCTCACATTGCTCCTTATGGTACGACTGCCGTTGCATGCGTATAAACTACGAGCGTTGTGCTCTTGTGGATGCTGCTGGGGAATGAACGCATTAACCCAAGATAATGGCGAGTGCGATGGAACGATATATGCAGAGCACATAGTCCCTACCATTGGCGTTTGACCATCGACTTTCTGGTTTTATTTTGTTCTCTTGGTTTTTCTTTTTTGCACTTTTTTCTTCGGGTTTCTTGTTTCTTATTTTCATCAGTTTTCTTCGTTTGTCTTCGGTTTGTATTTTTTTTCTTGGTTTCTCTTTGTTTCCTCATGAATTTTCCCGGTTCTCTTCGGGTTATCTATTTTTCTTCTTTTATGAGGTGTTTCTTTTTTTCTTTCTTTCACTTCTTCAGTTTTCAATGTTTCTCTTCAACACATATCTACTATTTTCATACACATTTGTGCATTTTACGTAAATATTAAGAATACTTTTATACAAATTTAACATTTTGCAAATACATGATTAATATTTAAAAAGTTATGTTTGATGACTAACTTGTTTTACACACATTTTACATTTTCTCTATATATCATGACAATTTTTAATATATTATTAATATTTTCCAGATATATGATCAACTTTATTTCATGTACTATGAGAATTTATTCTGAATTTATGTTATTATGTTCAATTTTTGTAAGACACGTTCTACATTTTTTGGTATGCATCTGAAACATTTTTTTTACATGTTTAACATTTGTGAAGTAGATGATTATCATTTTTCATATTTTGTTTTCATGACTACTTTTTCCATACCATTTTCATATATTTTTGTTTCATGACTACTTTTTTGGTATATACCAGGAACATTTTGTGTGAGCAGTTAACATTTTCGAAATATATGATTAACATTTTTTGATACACGATCAACATTGTTTAAAATTTATGATTTTATGTTTAATTGTTTAATACATGTTTGATATTTTTGGTATATACATCAGAAACATTTTTTATACATATTCAATCTTTTTAAAATAAACGATTAACATTTTTTGGATGGTTGATTAACATTTTTTAAGTACACGATCAAGTTTTTATACACATTGCATTTTTTTATACACGAGAAATATTTTTTCTATACACATCTATCATTTTACTAATGCTGATTAAAAAATTGCAAATATTTTATGTGGAGTGTTTTCTGTAATATATATTTTTTAAATATCTAGAAATATAAACAAAAGGCAAAAAAAATTTAGGATCAAGAGAATATTTTTAATTTTCAAGCTTATAATATTTCTCTAAACGTTGAATATTTTGCATGTTCCTGATGATTGTTTAAAGCCTTTTTGAAATTTGTAAAAAAAGGTAAAATAGAAAAAAAGAAAACTCGGCAACCTTTCGCCAGCTGGCGGATGTAGTGGACAGGGTGGGTCTTGGACTACGCTGGGATTTCGGCTCAGCTCGTAATAAGAGATGGGCCGAAAATAAAATAAAAGCCCAGCAATCCAGTGCCTCCCCTAAAAAAAAGTAAAAAGAAAAAAGAAAACCCGGCGAGTCGAGTGCCGCACTTCCGCGATTCCCCTTTGCGGCTCTGACTTCTCCCGATTTTACTCGCCGCCAGCCGCCGGCCTCGCCTCGCCGGCGATTCGCCGCCGACGTATGCCAAGAACTCCAGGAGCCCGGGATGGAAGCTCAGAGTAGAGATTGAGCTCTAATTTCCGAACTATAAGCAGCGCGGGACAGGGGATAGAGATGGCTGTTGTCGGCGCGAAGGCGGTGCCGCCCACTCTGCTGTCGCTGTGCCTGCAGGCGGTCGCCGCGCATCTCACCGCCGAAGTTGCAGGCGCGGGTCGATCTGGTGGGCGCGGTGCTCATTTCGACGGGTTCGTCCAGGAGCACGAGGAGGAGGAGGAGGAGGATGGCGGCCACCTCGCGCCGGAGCAGGTCGCGGAGGCGCTGCCCTGGGAGCTCCTCCACCAGCTGGCGTCTTCTCTGCCGCCGTTCGCTCTCGAACTGCTCCATCACGGCGCCCATGCCCGGTACCCTACCCCTCTCCCTGTCCTTGCTTCCTCCCATGCGTGGAGTACAGTGTGTTCCACCCCTTTTAGTATTTTCTTACATTTTCAAAGAGAAATTGGCTAATCATTTTACAATTCTATAATTGCCCATCCTAGGTGCTGCTCTTCTACTTCCCTTAAGGATCGATTCGGAGAGGCCGACGGCAATAGACGTGGGACTAAACGTTCAAGGTGACACTCATTTATACACTAATACTAAGTCAGTTGCCGTATTTGGTAAAAGACATCGGCCAAGAGAATACTCTCCAAGTATTTGACAATGTTGGTGCTCGCAGGTGTGAGGACTTCAACACTGCATGGCAGGCATTGTTCGAATCTCGCTGGCCCCTCCATGATAACACTGGACATGATGACTTGGTCACTGTAGATTGGCAGCAGCAGTACTGGGAAAAGCATTTGCAAGAGTATGTTAGCAAACAATTACAGATGGTTTAATCGTTAATCTGTCCATTCTGGACTGACTTTGTCACTTCTTTTTACCCTTTCACAGGTGCTTGGACGAAGCTGCAGAGGCTGCATTGCTTCCTTCATTTCGTGGGCGTATCGGTGAGCTAAGCATGTCAGGTGAATATATAAAACCTCTTTCAGCACACCTCCTTCAGTATTTGTTATGCCTGACATTGTTTGGTTATTTACTCATCACAGTAAACAACTATCTTACCAACATGAGGCCATGGGCTGATTTGTTTTCTAGCCAATAACAGCTTTATGTTATGCTTGTAGTTAGTTGTAACTGCATTACTGCACCTGCAGTAGCGATTGAAATTATCTTAAGTCTAACTATAATCTATGGCAGATAAAATCATGAGTTCCGTTTACCTCAGTGAGAACATAGCCCAACAGTATTCCAGACTGTCATATCATTGGACCATACTTGGATCTTATGCAAGGTGCGATCATATGTCATTTGTTTGTCATATACCCAGTTCCTCTTTAACTCATATTTAACCTTTTCATGGAGAACTGCCTGGTGATAGTGAATTAAAGAAACCCTCACTCGTCAGTAGTTAGAAATCGAGAATAATCTCAGGGGGATCTCTAATCTGGTTATGCAATGTTAGTTTTCCCAGTTTAATTACAACATGAACCTAGGTTAGATCAGGTTGCTTCTAGCATCCCTCAAGTGCTATGCAGAAATTGGATTTTCTTAAATTCTTACTATAGTAAATTTTCCTCATTTTCAGGTGCTTGAGATTTCAAAATGTGCTTTGCACGGCTGAAGTTTGTGTAAGTGCTCAAGCAGTACCTCGTTCCTTCATTTTTCCACTGTCTATGATTAATTATCTACGGTCTGTAGCATGTGTTGTTTCAATTGTGCATCTGTATTGCTGTTATTTTGTCGGTATTTGTTATTTGTGTATCTCTCCATCATCCATACAACAATAAATGTGCACTCAGATAGTCAGATTCCAGAATAAGTTGTTGTTTGTGCTATATATGTTTGCATATGCATTGTGAATTCATCGTTTAAAGTTCAGACTTAAGACAGTTATGATTGACTGCTAGAAATCTGTTGTTTTTCAGGACATGTTGCAACATAGCAGGCTAGAAACTTTGGTGTTCGTAAGAGTCATATCAGAGCTTGAGGTAATATTATGCCTGCGAGGTTATGTTTGTTGGTGCATGCAATAGCTTTAGGAAAACAAAAATGCAGAGCCAACGGCTGCAACTCAGTTAAAAGTAACATCATGTTCAATAGTTCAAGTTTCTATGTCTCGTAAACTGTACCATAAGAGACATAGGGAAAGTTAAGGTTGAGGCAGCATTATTAAGAAGCATGACAAAGAACTGACTAGAAAAGAGAGTTTTGCAGCGTATAAGCTACAAACTTGTTGTATCCTTTTCTGCATGATGTCCCATATTGTTGCTTTGCTCTGTTTTGTCAACTGATAGCAAACGAGGAATATTCCAATTTTAAGCCCCTTCTCAATTTCTACTGACAGGTTAATGGTGTATGCCTGCTTCTGAGCTGCCATGCAAAGACACTATTATCTCTTGAATTTATCCACTGCCAGCTTTATCCTGCAGCCATGGATAAAGTTTGCAGTAGTCTTTGCCAGCCAGGATCCCAAAACTACAAGATCCAGTCCTTTAGTATTAAATCATCTCGCATTGTTGAAAGCAAGTCTCTAACCACCTCTGCTGGTCTACTAAATTTTCTGTCATATGCAAAGTAAGTTGCATGCCCTCTTATTCTGCCTTGGTTTTATTTTCAAACAGATGTTGGGGAATAGCTTGAGGAATCCAACCTTTTCTTCCTTTATTATTCTTTTTTTCCAGCAATTCTTGTTGCATTATTCTATACAATGTCACTCTAACTAGATGCTCGGTTAATTTTTCCAGCCATTTTATGGCATGATTTCATAATCTAATTTAGGGTGGACAAATGTATCTAGCCATTTTATGCATTTGTCACGAGAATATACAGGAGCAGGCCCAGAACATAAAGAATGGGTGTTCAAATTTGTAAAAATGTTGTTCAATATAAAACATAGAAGTTCACAATAGCAAAAAAATCTGCAGATTGTTCCTACTCGGGACAACATTTCAAATAATTTACAGGAATTGCAAAACATTCCGAAAAACTTTCAGTTTACGACTAAGAGATTATATATCATTATCTTTAACTTTCAAAAGGATTTTTTTTTTCTCGAATGCGTAGGAGAGCTGTGTCATTTCATTAAGGAGTGCAAAAGGGAGGGTTAGGGAATAAATCCAATCTCCACCCCAAACACACCCACACACGACCAGGGTACGCGCAAACGCTTGCGACACTTTAGATACAGTGGCCGACTCACACAAAACGGACTACATGTCCAGTGTAAGCGACCTTAGGAGCAAAACCTGGAGTGCAGCAGCCCCATCCAAGCACCAAAGGGCACTCTCACTGGCAACTTCAAGTAGCACTACGGGAATCCTTGGTTGTGCACCTAAAGACATAGTCATTCCTGTGTTTCCAGATGCACAAAGCAACCAATATTAGAATTATGCCCTTCTCTGCGCTCCTTAGCAAACACCCTCTGGAGCTCTGTACCACCAGTTGGAGAAGCAGCTCATAGAAAGGTTTGCCACAATGGCGCGTGATCGAATCTTGCGGCCGGATAGAGCAAGTCCAATCATTTGGAGGATGAGTGCCCAGATTTGCCGAGCAAAGACACATGCGACAAACAGGTGTTGAATCGTCTCTTCAGCTTGATCACACAAGGGGCAGGCACCCGGGTGTGGATGTCCATGCTTAGAGAGCCGATCCGCAGTCCAGCAGTGATTGTTAATGGCAGGCCACAAAAAAAAATGCAGTGTAGGGGAGCCCAGGGTTTCCAAATTCTTTTGCATGGTGCAAACTTAATAGAGCCAAGGAAAAAAAATAGCTCGTATCCTGATTTGCTTGTATAATGACCTGACCGAGTAAACCTCCAAATGTGTTGATCAGGACTGTACTGCTGCAGAGTAAAACCAGCTACCAGGTCCCATAAATGGAGATACATTCAATTAATACTTGCACAGTAAGAGTACCCTCGATGTCGGAAACCCATCTACGCCCCTCCAAAGCTTGAGCAACCGTGCGTTGCAACAGAGCAATAATTTACTATTGTTCACATGTTGTATTGGTTAGTTTATGCTTCACATACATTATTGAAGTAAATACTCTCTCCTAACACTGGGAAGATTTAACACCATTTTGAGGGTTGTGTGGAATAGGAGGCACAGCTAGTTTGGCCGTTCAAGGTCCTGTTCAAAAACCTGATATGACTGGGTTCAACCGGAAAATGAAAAGCAGTGCCAGATTCAGTCATGTTGAACTTTACCTATTTTACATGAAAAAACAGTTTGCATTATTTTATTCAGAGTATCATGTCACACCTGTGGACAATACACGGCAGTTCATTCATCTTAAAGCAGAGAGCAGTAGAACAGACTAGAATGTAAAAAAAGAAAGGTAAGGATAAGCGAGTAACGACATGTAGAAGTGAAAAAAATCACATATATTTATCCTGTCATTCAAAGGAAGTTTTGTCCTCGCAATCTCATGCCTGCATCTCCAACCTATTCGGTTGTTTGGGATTTAAGATTGGTATATGCAGCAAACTGGTTGCCAAAAAGATTGGGTGCGTATTAACACTGTTTTATTCTTATAACTATTGTTCAGGTCGCTGCAGTTGCTGTCATTTAACGATGCTAAGATGCAGCCATCATTTGCTAAGATGATTATTCATACTCTCCTTGAATCTTCCTCTGGTTTACAAACGCTTGACTTGTCAGAAAACAACGTGGGTTCACACAAGAACCTTTTCTTCTTTGATATATGTCTTTTGGACCCAAATAATCTCTCTTTTATAGCTTGCAGGCTGGCGTTCTACTGTAGACAGAGGTTCTACAAGTTTCTCATCAGCACTGAAGTCAAATACATCCTTGAGCTCCTTGACTGTTCTTAACCTAAGGTATTACCTGTTCTCTTTCAGCACCCGTCAAGTCGTCATAATTAGAAACCTTTGTCACCACTTCCCTTTTGAAGTTCCGCATGGCTTGTGTATTAAAATATATCATAATACTTGTCATGTCAGGGGAAACAATTTGCAGGAGGGTGACATGGAGGTTGTATGCAATATTCTAGCAAAGATGTCGAATTTGAGAAGTTTAGATATAAGTGACAATCCAATCACTGATGAGGGTATCAGGTAGTCTTCAGTTTGTCTGTTTGTCTTCAGTTTTCCCTAGATTTGCATCAATCATGAGTGCATAATAGTTCTTTATGCCTGTGGTCAACTTCAAGACAATTTTTCCTTGTGGACTCTGTTGTGTTCTATCAATAAGTACTAAGGATTACACATAAACATTGCAGATACCTTATTCCTTTCTTTGAATTGGCTCTTCAAAGGGGGAATCCCATTCGGAAATTAAGAGCAGAGAACTGCGATTTGTCCAGTATTGGTGTGACTAAACTTCTTGAGTGCCTCGCACCGATTAATAAACCACTTGATATGCTGTCTATAGCAGATAATCATCTTGGGAGGTAAGTCCTTTCTCCCGGAGCAGAGTTTCTGTTGTTTCTTTAGCTTGGGTCACATTCTGAACAGAGATGAATTTGCAGTTCTGTGGCAGCTACATTAGTGAAATTCCTGGGTTCACATGTAAGGGAGCTAAATGTTGAAGACATCGGCCTAGGACCAATAGGCTTCCAAATACTTGAGGAAGCATTGCCAAGGAAAGTAAATCTCTCCCACATCAACATCAGGTAGAAATAAACTCTGCCCGAGTCTCAATGATGCATGCTTGATGTGCAAGTTTCCTTACCCACTTCAAATTTCATGTTGCAGTAAGAACCGCGGTGGGATGGGTACTGCGCACTTCGTTTCCAGGCTGATACTGCAAGCGCCGAACCTTATATCAGTCAATGCAGGATCTAACCTTCTACCTCCTGAATCGTTGGAAGTGATTTGTAATGCATTGAAGCAAACAACATGTAAGAAGCATGCTTCTTCGTATTTTCCTTAACTATGTTCAAGGCCTAACCTAATGGGCATGCACCAAGGAGAGTAGCCAATAACCAGTGGGTATTTTGTAGGTAACTTGACGCGACTAGACCTGATGGGCAACCTGCAATTGTCGAGCACTATCTTTCCTGCAGTCTTTGAGTTCAAGAAGCGTGGAAAGCCAATCCTGCTTGTTCCGTCGCAGCAAGGTAGCTGTGCTCCCTACGATGCCGACCCGTAACCCGTAAGTAGCACCTACTACACTGAGAATTATGAAAGGCAGCTGCTACTGTTCCTTCGCAAGCTTGGGCGAAACCTCCTATTTACATGATCAAGGGATGCATGGTGCTTTCGCTGTAGAAGTTGGAGAATGTGAACAGAGAGTTTCAGTTAACATAGCAAAGCTACTTGGGCGACCAGGAAAAGGAGGCTTAGACGTTGGTTTGGGCAAATATTTATGATCATTCCTTCAGCAGGTCACAAGTGGAATGAAATCAAGCTTAATTCGAGAACGCAACCACGAGTTGGTTTATGATTGGGTTCCATACCAAGGGAGGACCCTGCTGGTTATTGCATGAAGTTTGATCCGAGAGGAGGCGCCAGATGGTCGAGACTGCTGAAAACAGAAACCTCCTGATGAAAGAAATTCTGGCTTTGTTTGCGTTTCTACAACCATCTATCTCGAGTTAGGCAGAATATCTTTGGTTCCTTTTTCTTTTTACTAAAATACAAAAATAGATGTAAAGCCAAACATACTGGACTGCTAGTTTCTTTTAGAGAGGAACTGGTGCTTAGTGGGGCGTTCGCCAATTGTGAGGGTGAGGTAGACATTGTCTCTGGCCGACGACTAACTTTCAGGCTTCCAATGTGTAGACCGACCGACAGGATATGCTTCGATTTGTCCTAATAGTCGTAATTAAATTATATATTTAATGCAATATAGTATTGTTAACAATTGTTGGGATGGCCGAGTTGGTCTAAGGCGGCACATCGAGGGTGTGTTCCGAATTAATCTTTTCTGTCTTTCTAAAACGATTTCCCCTTTATAATTTTCATCATAATGGATTTTTCGTTCTAGCTGGGCCAGAGTGATTAAGTTCGTGGCCCATCTTCTCAGGGCCTGCATTTGTGCACCCCGTGTGCTATTGTACAATAGGATCACCTATTGGGCCGACCCATTTACCCCTGTGCCTGTTATCTCTTCTGTTTATATAATAAATAAATTTGCCTCAAAAAAATATAATAAATAAATTCCCCTAAAAATATACTAATAAACAAATCCAGCTCAAAAAATATAATAAATAAATCCAGCTAAAAATTATAATAAATAAATAAACGTCCACCAGTTTATTTTCGTCAGCTGTTTCCATCTCCTCCGGTTTCTCTGTCCGTCACACGCAATGATATTTTTTCTCTTCGCCCCCCGACCCCATACGCGGCAACATAAACTAATCATCACCCACCATGCACCTCTCCCACCCCACTATCCCCAACTCCAATCCTCTCTTCCCACCTCATGTTCCTTCCACGTAGCTGCCATTGACTCGCTAGCTATGGTCTCTCCCGGACACCCTCGTGATGCCGTCGCCCAACGGTCCTCGCCGACGCATGCAGGGTAGGGAAGGACTTCTTCCTGCGCATATGGCGCGGCCTGCAATGTCGCCCCCTCATGCCGGGAGCACTAGCTCCTTGAATCCTCACATGCCTTTGGGCTTTGGTGTGGACAATCGGTAGCTCCTCCGAGTCTTGCCTTGTCACATGGCCATCGGCTCTCACGGGTCACCAACTTCCAGTGCTTTGCAAGTACTTGGAATCGTTCGATTTATGTGCCTGAATAAGAGTTGAACTAGAAGCCCATCATATATACAACAGCCAAACCCACAATGTGCAACTTTATGCTACCGGGCAAGAAACTGAGGATCCACCAAAAAGTATTGAGTAAAGCAACCAGGTCTACTACTGCCTCCAAAACATCTGCAAGTAATATTCCAAATGCATTTCACAGGAGAATAGTGGAAGAATACAAACCAAGTATGTGCATGTCGTTCCAAAATCCACTTGCCATCATAAGTAACACCCGCATACGTAATTGGTGATCCAAGCCTAGGAACGTTGTCTTCGCGATATCTGAAAATTGCTTAACAGAGCATATTTTGAGAAAAAAGAGTTCGATTTTGTACTGAGTTAATTTATCATGCATGCTCGTTTATGCACTACTGGGCATGTTTACAAAACGAAGAAGGTCGTGTGATGTTAGAACACTAGCTTCGAAGCTGGTCATTCTGATGACAGTTGGACTGGGGGAATATT
>NC_057799.1:49048163-49050079 GCF_018294505.1 Triticum aestivum | reverse complement strand
TATTCGTTCCCCTTTTACCGTTAGCTCTATGCGGTACCAACCTACATACTCTTTTGTAGCCTTTTTACTTTCCTTTTGCTGATGCTAAAAGTCCTTTTGGGTTGCTCTTTTGTTCCACTATCTTTGCTGGTAGTGGAACATGATCCATTCGTGGATTGTATGGAAGAAAAATACTCGGTTTCTATTTGCATGACTTTTGCTTGTATGTATTGACAACGAATTTCATGGTGGCAATTTTCACGAGCAAGTGTCAATTCTTATTCAGGCACATTAGTGTTCCCGCTTGAAAGTTCCGGTTATTGTTTGAGTTAGTAGGAATCCTGCGCTAGTAAGAGGGGACGTGTCAAGGTGTGAAGTGCCAAGCTCATTCCATGTCTCTCTCTATATATACACAAGGTCGCCAAAAGGACAGCCACCAAAAAGCCAAAGGATCATCACATCAACAATAGCAACACCACTAAAGCGAGGACCGGCAAGACTAAAACTTGCAACTAAAACGGAGTGAATGCAATCTGTCCCTCTTGAGTGTTCATACAACAACCATTGAACCACTGACCCAGATTGCGTGAAACTTGGTGGTAGACCTGTATACGTCGATAAGTTCCCAACTCGCTATCCAAAACAGACAGGGTCCAAAGGGGCCTCAAACCTGGCAGAAACGTGAGTCAATGTCCTCATAAAACCGACAAAGTTTTAGCTGACCGGTTGACCCCTCTGACGAGGAACTTTCCAATTTTTGTACTCTCTCGGATCCATAATAATTGAACTAATAGCAATTATTATGAATCAAAGGGAGTTTTTATAAACAGAACAAACTGGTGAATATGCTACTAACCAAATCCTCGATCCAACCACAACAGAAGTGCAGGACGAACTGGCCCAATTTAGAGTGGACCCAACACCGTTTACCCCCTCTGACCAGACTTGCTGTGGAAACTGCTTGTATAGCCTTGAACATTGTAGATCAAGTAACACAGCGAGGGTGATTTTCCCTCAAAAAAAGGAGGAATAATGCTAGCTCGAAAAGAGGAGGCAGACGAGGAGCGGCACAAAAGTAGCGTTGCCGTTGCGCTTGGTTTAAACTGGAAGCATTTTTGGCTCCCATAACGGGATCCGAGCCGATCACTTTGCATTGTCTCTCTCTGACTTGTACTCTACAAAGATGCTTTCACAGTCCGCACACTACAAAGCTCCTGCTGCTGTGCTGTGCATCGATCGCCACACTACTACGGCAAAACGTGTTTTTTTTTGACAAAGCTTGCACTGTTGCTACACATGGTATATATAGATAGGCATCACTCCCACTCTCTGCGTAATATAATCTTAATCTGTTTATATATCTTTGGTACAAGTGGAAACATATATTGGCTTCCAAAATAATAGCACATTCGTCGTAGTAACACTATCATGGATACACAAGGAAAAGGAATGTCATGTAGAGTACTCATCATCGCTCACCACCCAACAAATTATTCGCATATAGAGTACGTACGTAGACTACCAAGATTGGTTGCTCGGCTCCTCATGGCGCGCGCGTCTTCCTGCATGGACGGAGGCGACGCGACGTACGTGCGCCCGCCCGTTCCTCGCGCGAGCGAGCATCACTGCCCGTCGCCGATGCCGCCGCCGCCGCCTGCGCCCCCTCCTCCGCCGAATCCGCCGCCGCCACCGGCGCCAGCTCCGCCACCCGCTCCACCGCCGAAACCTGCGCCTCCTCCAGCTCCGCCTCCCGCGCCTCCGCCGAAGCCACCGCCGGCGCCACCACCTGCACCGCCTCCGCCGCCGACTCCGCCACCAAAGCCTCCGCCCTTGCCGCCTCCTCCGCCCACGCCACCGCCGAAGCCGCCGCCCTTGCCTCCTCCGAAACCGCCGCCGGCTCCGGCGCCTCCGCCTCCGCCGGCTCCACCGCCGAGTCC